>NW_016690201.1:2732693-2890806 GCF_001604755.1 Lepidothrix coronata | reverse complement strand
CATGGCTAGAGGCTTGAATCTAGATGATATTTAAGGTCCTTTCCACTCCAAACCATTCTATAATTCTATGTTTAAGGGACTGGAGTATCTCTCCTATGAGGACAGGCTGAGGGAGCTGGGCCTGTTCAGCCTGGAAAAGAGACAGCTGAGAGGGGAGCTCATCATTGTCTGTCAGTATCTGCAGGGAGGGTGTCAGAGGATGGACCAGGCTCTGCTCAGTGGTGCCGAGCAATGGGGTGAGGCAAAGGGTAGAAACTGATGCACAAAAAGCTCCACCTAAACATGAGGAAGAACTTCTTTAATGTGCCGGCAATCACACATTGGAACAGATTGCCCAGAGAGGCTGTGGATTTTCCCTCACTGGAGATCTTCAAAAACTGTCCGGATGCAATCCTGTGCCATGTGCTCTAGGATGACCTTGTTTGAGCAGAGAGGTTGGACCAGATGATCCCCTGTGAGCCTTTCCAACCTTACCCACTCTGTGATTCTGTAGGCATCATTTGCTAGGGCCCCAGTTCAGCAAAAGGCTTTTGCAGGTGGTTAATACATGTTTGCTGAAGGTTCCTCTGTGCAACACAAAGCACAGCTACCTGGTTGGGATGAGCAATAAACCTTCTCTTCAGCAGCAGACATTGTGATAAACTGCAGGCAAAGTCAAAGATACAATTACATCTGCAGGATACCACTGCGTGGTTTTTATTCAATCTGTGTGAGATGAACACTTAATTCGCAAAAGCAAATCCTCTTCTTATGCACATACAAGTGAAATGTGGAAGTTCTTTGCAGTCTTTCATGCACTGCAAATGAGATGTGGATCAGAATACTTGCAGAACTGAATCATAATTCAGAGGTATTGAGATTGGCCAGAAAATCTTATGACTGGAACTTCCTAAATCAGGTGCTTAATTTTGCAATTGATGTCTTAGGACTTTTATAAACAACAGAAAATGCTTTAGGGAACTTGTTTAGCTGATTTGGACTCTTTGCCATTTTCATAAGAAATATGAAATATAAATTGCTTTCTTGTAAGCCTGCAGAATTTTCTGCCTGTTCAGCTGATGCTAAATTCTAGATCCACCCAGACATGTCCTGGTTTCAAGTTTGTTTCACTCATCAATTCTGAAACCATCCATGCCTCTTTGCACTGAACCTTGTGTGATGGCACTGGGCCTGAGGAGCTGCAGCACCCTCACAGGGCAACCGAAAGAACAAACCACTTTCAGGCTTCTCTGGTGGATGTTTAGCATATCTTCAGGGCTCTCACTACATCCTTACTGTACTTTTGTGCTGGTTTGAACACGTCTGGAGGTCAGGCGCCCTCCAAAGCCTCTCTTCCAGTGTCCTCCTCAACTGGACGAAAGGCTCATGGATCAAGAAAAGAACAGGTAGAGGTCACAATTACTGTCACAGGCAAAACAGATTTGACTTAGGGAAATTAGTTAAACTTATTACCAATCAAAATCGGAGCAGAATAATGAGAAATAAAACAACTTTTAGAAACACCTTCTCCCCACACCTCCCTCCTTCCTGGGCTTAACTTGATTTCACATGCTCTACCTTTTCTTCAGCAGCACAGGGGGATATGGGGAATGGGGGTTACATCAGTTCATCACATGTTGTTTCTGCCACCACTTTCTCCTCAAGGAGAGGAGTCCTTACCTTGCTCCAGCATGGGGTCCCTCCTATGGGAGACAGTCCTCCATCAACTTTTCCAGTGTGAGTCCTTCACACAGGCTGCAGTTCCTCATGAACTGCTTCAGCGTGGAACCCATTTTTCCGTGGAGTGCAGTCCTTCAGGAACAGACTGCTTCAGCATGTGTCCCACACAGAGTCACAAGTTCTGCCAGCAAACCTGTTCCAGCATGGGCTCCTCTCTCCACAGATTCACAGGTTTTGTCAGGAGCCTGCTCCAGCGTGGGATTCCCATGGGGTCACAGACTTCTTTTGGGCGTGCATCTGCTCTGGCATGGAGTTTTTCAGGGGCTGCAGATGACTCTCTGCTCCTCTGCAGTCCCCCCTGGGCTGCAGGGGCACAGATGCCTCACTATGGGGTGCACCATGGGCTGCCAAGGAATCTCTGCTATGGCACCTGGAATACATCCTACCCCTCCTACTTCACTAGCCTTGATCCCTGCAGGGCTGTTTCTCTCAAATATTCTCACTTACCTCTTCTTTTGCCCAATTATGTCTGCACAATAACTTTTTTCCCCTTCTTAAATATCCCAGGGGTGACACCACCATCCCTGATGGGGTTGCCCTTGGCCAGCAGCAGGTCTATGTTGGAGCCAGTGGCATTGGCTCTGTTGGGCATGGGGGAAGCTTCCAGCAGCTTCTCACAGAAGCTACCCCCGTAGCCCCCATCACTTCCAAAACCTTACCATGCAAATTCAGTACAACTTTGTCTTTCGTTATGAAGTGTCCCACCCCAACTCACCACAGTGCAGGGGCAGCTCATAGCACGGAAGTGAATGCAGTGTAACATGCAGGCAGAAACAGGGAGAAGAGCAGCATTTAAATTATAAGAGCCAGCAGCTTTCCAAAGACAGGACAAGGAATAATAGAAAAATAGAAATGTAAGTATAGTCTTTCTCAGAAGACATAACTCAAACAAAGAACAAGCAAAGGCCTTTTAGATGAGTTTGAATGCACGAGGGTGTAGCACTTTATGCTGGAAAACCCTAGTCTGTGCAAATTTTGGTGTGATTTTATGTCTGCTGTTCATGAATTGTCAACCCCTTGCTTTGGTAGGGTGACAAAAACAAAGGAGGATAAAGATTAAACCAGGTAGAAGGGGAGCAGAAGTACTAGGGGTGAAAAATTAGAATAAAGGGTAGGCCACTCCGAGGGATCGGGTATGCATGTGGGACTGAATATATCAGCAAGCAAAGCAGCACAGGAGGTACAAATCAGAGACATTGATGCTGAGGCCCCCATTAGTGAGGTATTAATGAGTTAAGAGGGCTGCAAGTTGGCTGAGCTTTCTTAACTAGGGAACTTACTGCCCCAGAAGCATGGTCTAGAGTGGAGTCTCTCCATGACACCTCTTGCAGAGGAAGTAGGTTCAAACCCCATGAGGCAGAGAGGTGCATCAAGCCTACACGTGCCCTTGTTATCAGATGCCTGCATGAAAGGCAATAGCGCTGCCAACAAGCCCACCTCCACAAGTTCTACAGGCTGGCTCCCTCATTTCCTTGGTTCCTGTTAGAGGCAGTCCTGGTAGGAACATGTTGCTACAATTTTGTTGAAATTTCCACAAAACACCTTCTGAGTTTTTTCAGCTCGGAAAACAAATCAAAGAACTTTGCATTCAGCACAACCCAAATGATGTTGGCTTCTGACTCCTCACTTTGCTTCACTGAACCATACACTCCAGTATAATCCCTCTAACATGTCATGAAACTCTTAGAACAAGGCCAGATCTCTTTGTTGTATAACCACCTCAGTAGCTAGCAATGGAGGCAACTTCACAATCCACCTAAAATGAACAGCATCAGTGTCCTCTACTTACTTCAGAAAAATGTAATTTGCTTCCTGTGCATCATCTGCTCAGGGATGTATGTGGTTCAGCCCTGATTAATGTCTGAAGAGAATCTTGTAACTTAGCAAAAACCCAGATCAGCTCTACTTAGAAATATGTGGATGAACTACTCTAAACATTGTATAAACAAAAGCAGCATTCTTACAGATTTGAGGCAAGAACTCTCGGTAACATATTTTTGTAGGAATTTAAATCTTCAGTTATTCCTGGAATTCTTACAGCACTGCCAATAAAATTCACAATTCGATAAATATCAAATTATGCCTATTAATTAAAGACTACAGGTCATTCTGTTGGTATCCTCAGTTTAAAGAGTTGAACTAAAACATTTGCTTTGGATGCCTTTTTTGAAGCTTGTTTTCCAACATAAGCAATCAACTGCTAACAAATCTGAACAGCATTTTTAAACAAAAGTGAAGAAAAGAAAATAAACAGTTTAAAAAAAATAAATGAATGCCCAATCATAGAGAGGAAAGTCCCTGCTTTAACTAAATACAGTAAATAAAATACCAACCACAGAATCATAGAATTTTTGGGGTTGGAAGGGGTCTTAAAGATTCTCTGGATCAAACCCCCTGCCGTGGGCAGGGACACCTTTCACTAGACCAGGTTTCTTCAAGTCCCGTCCAACCTGGCCTTAAACACTTCCAGGGATGGGGCAGCCACAGCTTCTCTGGGCAACCTGTGCCAGCGTCTCACCACCCTCACAGGGAAGAATTTCTTCCCAATAGCCAATCTAAACCCACTTTCTGTCAGTTTGAAGCCATTCCCTCTTGTTCTCGCACTACAGGTCCTTGTAAATAGTCTCTCTCCATCTTTCTTGCAGGCTCTTTACAGATACTGGAGGACCACAATTAAATCACCCCTAAGCCTTCTCCAGGCTGAGCAAATCCCAGTTTTCTCATTTCCTTTCCTCATTCCTTTTCTCATCTTCCTTTCCTTATAGGAAAAATTCTGCATCCCTTTAATCATCTTGGTGGTCTCCTCTGGACTCACTCCAACAGGTCCATGTCCTTCCTGTACTGGGAACCCCAGAGCTGGATGCAGTACTCCAGGTAGGGTCTCACCAGAGCAGAGCAGAGGGAAAGAATCCCCTCCCTCCCCTGCTGCCCACACTGCTTTGGATGCAGCCCAGGACACGGGGGGTTTCTGGGCTGCAAGTCCACGTTGCTGGCTCATGCCCAGTCTCTCACCCACCAGCACTCTCAGGTCCTTCTCAGCAGGACTGCTCTCTATCTGTTCAACCCCCCAGCCTGTAGTAATACCAGAAATTGCCCTGATCAAGGTGCAGGACCTTGCACTTGGTCTTCTTAAACTGCATGAGATTCCCATGGTCCCACTTCTCAAGCTTGTTCAGGTCCTTCTGGATGACATCCCATCCTTTAGGTGTATCACCTCACCACTCAGCTTGGTGTCATCTTCAAATTTGTTGGGGATGCACTTCATCCGTTTGTCTTTGTCATTGATGAAGATATTAAATAGCATTGGATGAAGATACTAAATAATGGACCTCTGAGGGGCACTACTTGTCACAGATATCCATCATGACTCTGAGCTGTTGACAACAAGCACAAATACTAGCAAAGAGGGAAAGGCATTAGTTCAGCATCCCCTCTGCAGTGGGCAGGATAAGACAGTGCTACCTCTATTTTGCAGACGTTACAAAGTGCAATGCAGCTGTATGCATTTTTGAAATTCAAATGGTGCCACCAGAGCAGAGGTGAATGTCCAGAACTGTCTGTATCCTCATTGTTGGGCTGACTGTGCTACTATTTAAGATTCACGGCACTGTCAAAGACCCCTAGAGAAAGAGGACCTTACTGTTCGTAGAGATAGGCACTTGCAGCCACGCTGCTGCCCACCAGTAGCCAAAACCTGAGCATGTCCTGGCATGGAACTCACTGCTTATTCAGCCAACGTGGCATCTTCCAAAACCACTGTGTAGTATCAAAGGCATGAGGGGAAGGTGCAGCTGTAAGCACACATCCTCTCAAGAACTAGAATAATGCTGTCAAATTCTTTCCCTTAAATGACTAAGAGCTACCAGAAGTTATGGCTCCTATTAAATATGCACTGATTTGGGACCCAGAAATATGTATCAAACCTCACCAACTATCAAACTTAACTACCTGTACATGTGATTTTGAATACTGTTGGGTATGACTTTTTCATTTGTCCTGGGAAAGCTATTGCTAATTTATTACAGATTACATGTTGATGTTTACCTGGCAGCAGTCCCACTACCTCTGTTGACTTTGTTTCAAAGGGAGACCAGGTTATCATCCCTGCAGCCAGGAAGTGGGCACCTAAAGACAGCAGATTATATTTCCCAAATTGCCCCTAAAAAGCAGGTGTACCTTGAGTGCCTGCATATAGAAAGACATTACCTGGCAGCACTGTGTTCCTCTGCCATGCTGTCCTGTCTCTCACCATAGCCAAAACCAGAAGTCTTGCAAAGAGCACAAGTAGGTGGTTTTAAGTTATCCGTTTTTAAACAGAGTGAACCACCCAATTTATTTTAAACTAAGATTGTTACTTTAGCTTTTTAAAATTCTTGGGGGGTTTCTTCTGAGTTTAATGAACTTAGCAGTGCTTTTACAGAGTAAGTGTTTAACATGTGTTGACCATACAACCAGCAGGATAAGTTCCACTGAAGAAAATTATTTAAAGTTCCATAAATCAGAGGAGAATTTACAGTGTTCTTCTCTAATTGCTGGGAATAGTTTGAATGCAAGAGGAGAACAAAAATACCTTAAAATAAAAAGCATATTTTAATATATTGCAAACAAAAACTCTACTGTATTATTGTAGTGACATCAATCTACTCTCTATCAGATTCCATATGAGTCCTAAACCCAGATGTTATATGTGGTAGTTACTGCAAGTTGATTGAGCCTATTGAGTAAAAATGAATAGGGAGGTACAGAAGAGCATCCCACAGCATGCTTGCACAATCCTAATGTCTAGATCAGAAATAAAATTATCAGGCTTCTTACAGCTTGTCATAAATTCTTTCCTATAAGAACGTACATAAGACCTATGTAGGTGAAGACTGCTGGGGTTTCAAGAGATTCATGAAGAATGTTTCTTGTAATGCCAAGGTAAACTACAAAATAAATACATACATGAGACTTAAAAATCTGCTGAAGTAGCACAGCATCACTGGAATAGGTACAATCACCCATCCTAAAACAACTGTTGTTCCATTAGCATCTGGAAGCTTAACCAGAACTTAAACTCCAGAAAAGCCTGATTGCAAAATGAGCAAAATAAATAAATCTTCAGACTAGAAGCACAGTGGAGAAATAAATCTCCATTGCTTACAAGTGTTAAAAATCAAAATGACATTCCACATCCAATGCTTTTGCTTGGAAATCTGTCATGAGACAAAGCTTCACATTTTTTACAGATTAATTTATTACTCATTTTGCAATCACTTGCTGCATGCCACATGCAGTGTTCTATGACATAAGCTAACTAATTACAAGGTCCTGAAGTAGAAATACCCAAGTCCAGCACGAAATAAACTTCCTTCTTCTCTTGCACTTTAAAGCAAGATTTGGAAAACAGAAACAGAATACAGCAAACCTGGATTTCTGCGAGACATCAGAGGACTTTCAAGCATATATCCAGAGCTTCCATATGTGAAGGTTTAAAGCCTGCCCAGCTTTTGAGATATCTTAATTATCTCATCAATGCCCCCAGAGGTCACCCTTCACACTGCAAAAATATTGTCCAATGAAACATGGCTGGCAGGTTTTATTCATAAAAAAGTTGGATATGAGATCTAAGGGAGTGCTGGACATCAGGATCCATGACACAAATGTGTGCAGGGCTTACATAATGCTTGCATTCTCCTGACTCTTGTTTACCTCTGATTGGTGTAAGTAGTTACATCTCTTCATAATAAATCACTGTGTGAGGTTTGAAAAGGCTAATGAATCTTACTTAAACTCCTCTGTCTGGTGCTTCCTCCCCTCTCTCATGCTGGTGCTAGGACAGGATGCAGACTCAAAGCACCAGAACTACACTTGTCACCCAGATACCAGAATGACAAAAGGTCATTTTCAAAAATAGGAGGAGTATGCTGCAAGCACAAAGAAGGCCTAACACCAGCTGCAAACGTAGCAAAGATGACAGTCTGAGCAGTGTGGCTCTAGAGAATGCAGCATCATGAAGCAGCTGCACCAAAACCTCTGCATCAGACAGGACTGAGAGAAGCACGAAGATCAAGAAAAGGAAAATGCCTTGTGACTTGGCAACTGCACCTAGTAACATTTATGCTCTCAACTGTCTGCCCATTTGCCAAAAATCCATCTAAGAAAAAAACCACTATTTGGCTATTTTCCCTTCATGATGATTTGTCCTCTAATGGATATCTGTTGTGGAGAGCAAGATGGTTGGTGGAACATGAGATCCATTTAAGGAGCGAATTGTGTGAAGATGACACATGGGAAAAAGCAAATGGAAACTGTACTGTGACCGTGGGTATACACTGGTCCCTACTGGTCCTGTCTCTAACACAGCAGAGGCCAATGCCCTGTCACAGTGCAGTGCATCATTTGCAAAACTCATGCTGCTTTAAGCATGAACATAATCTAGTTGAAGGCCTCCCTGCCTGTGGCAAGGTGGTTGGAACTAGATGATCCTTAAGGCCTTTTCCAACCCAAACCATCCTGTAATGCTATGATCCTACGATAACTTAAACCACCAGAAGATGCAAGAGCAGTGACTATACTTGTAACAAGTATAGTTGAATTTTAGAGACAGGAATGATTCTCCAGGTGAATTTTTCATTTTACCTGTCACATTTTGCCTGTTCAAACATTCTGCCAAACACAGCATCAGGATATCTGCTGGTACAGTTTGAGGATGTGTGGGTTATTGTGCCATCTTAAAGGCCAAAACTATTAAAGGGATAATATCTATGTATTGTGCAGAACAACAGGGCAGTCTGTTTAGGGAAATACGCGTTGAATCTGGAATTCTGTGCCTTGCAATGCACCAATGTTTTCTTCAGAAACAACCAACTAGACATGTGATCATGTAATTCTACATTTCCTTTTTTTCTTCTTTTCATCTAATTTTTTTCATGGAAACTTTTTGGTACAACTTTTCAGTCGTCTCTAATGAGCACAACATTTAGAACATAAATGCAAATAAACTCACTCTTCCTTCCCACCTCAAAACCACAAAGTACGGCTGGACCCCACAGCTGCTGTCATTTCCACTGATTCGTCTGCAAGGGCTTTGAGCAGATGGCAATGAATGCAGAAGCACTAGACAGGGATGAAAGCATGGGCACTAAAAGAAGTGGATGCTCTCAGCTCCTCGCAAAGTGGAGTGGACATGCTGTTTGGCAATTTCTTCAGACAGGGACTCATCATAAAGTATAAAAATCCATAGAAGGGACTGACTTACAGAACAACGCTAGTAGTATTGGTATACTGATACTAAGATGTGACTGAAAACACACAGGAGTTTCCAGTACATAGTGAGAATTAAAACAGTGGAGTGCCTTCCTCTAGCAAGTAACAGCTTGTTGTTTTAAGTCTTGAAGGGACAAATTGAAATTCATCCATTAATGTCTAAAGAAAAACGTTTAGATCTTTTTCAAATGCTCCAGCTAACTTAGCATGTGTTACTTATCTGTTTCTCTTCCATAAATCTCATTCTCTGAGTGCTGAGATCGATGTCCCAACCACTGGAACCAGAAACCATCACCAACTGTCCAGTTGCAAGCTTTTTTTCTCACTTGCATGCTTGGTTCTACCTAGCAATATGAAAGGGCTTGGAGAGTGAAGGTTTTTTTGTAGGTGCAATGCTCAGGTAAGAACATGCTCTCAGCTACCAGACAGGGTGCTAAAACAATTGAAAAACAGTTGAGTTTCCTTCCATCATCATTACCAGCTACTCAGGAAAAAGTGCAGCTCCCATTTTTGAAGACTGCAGGCATAGATTTCCAAACATCTGACACTGTGAAGCAGTAAAAAAATGCTTCAGGCCAATCTATCCTAATGGATATATAGAAAAACCATACTTAGTAGAAATTAACTTCTCTACTCTATTTAACAGATATATTCTGCACCATCAGAGTTGTCAGAACCTCCAGGGCTGAACGATAAGCCAGGTGTCGTAGACAGAGGACTTGAGAAAGTGAGCAAAAGCAATGAGGCAAGTCCCCATACCACGAGGGAATTCTGTTGAAGAATTTATGGGAGGCTTGAACTTCTGGGAGAGTCAAGATAAGGTAGAAAAGATAGTAATAGTTGTGTTTTNATCTTATCAGACATTTGGGTAGTGTTTGAGGAGAAGGGCTGGGCCAGTGGTTAAGTCTTATGGAAAAATCTAGGTGAGGTTAAGACATGAAATAAACTTTTGGAAAACTACTATCCAGTTGCCTGTAATCCCAGACAACAGTGAGGAAATCCTACAAAACTTGCCTCTCAGGTACAGAGAACATAAGAGCTATGTTCCACAAAGGGCGTGCATGATACTGACCTTTATTTCCTTATTCCCGTTCAAATTTCCCACACCATTCTTCATGCATAAAAGCCCATGCAATCCTAGCAAAAATAGGATATATTTATACAATTTAGAAATTTTTGTCTCAAGATACCCAAGAGATCAAGTGAAAATCTGAGCAATATAACCCTCTCTATACACTTTAATGTAACTAAATCTGGCCCTGCTTGATTAAAAACAATCAGATTGTGCAATCATTTGGCTCCATGGCTTTTGAAACACAGGATGCTGGGCTACATGAGGGACAGGATGATTCTGAGCTCTAACTGGTCAAATCAAGCAACATCGTTTGCTGTTACAAGAGCACCTTCTACTGCCTGTGTAATGACACTGTGTTAGGAATGCTAAATCTTAAGGCAGGTCCCCTTGAACCTTCAGCCTGATCAGTGCCCTCCTAGGAACTTTTAAAGGATGATCTCTTATAGCTTGGCAAAGGAAATTATGTAGATTTCAGAGTACTCGTGTTTTAAAAAATAAATATTCTTTGAGCTTCAAATCAAAATCCCATATATTTCTATGCTTATACTCTCTGACCCATACAGATGCTTTCCCTGCTTTGTAATAGACTGCACTTATTTTTAATTTCTAGGTTGTATTTGAGTTCAAGTATAAACATTAGGACTATTTCCAGTTTTGCTGGAGGGGGGTATGACATAACTCACAAACCACCCATCAATAAAGCAGTAATTTTAATTACAGTATGTTTCCAATGTTTAGGCATTTGAATTCTACACTCTCAAAGAACAACAGTGTACTGGTAAATTAGACACTAAAGAAACTCTAAACACTGTTTATCAAAATGCTACTACAACCATCAGATACATTTAGTCATTACAGATTTATTTGCTAGAGAATACTGGAACTTTTCCTTCCTTTTTTTTTTTTTTTTTTTGTTTTTTTGGTTCTGTATCCTCTTGATAAGTTTGCCCAAACTGATATTGAGTATCCTCACCCAAATATCTCTTTCAGGGGAAAGATATCCATTCATTAGCTGCATGCTAATTATTACATTAATCAATTTAATTGCAACATGACACCAGAAAGAAGCTCTGACCTTAATAAACCTTATGGACACTCAGAGAGATGACTCAGCAATTGCAATGCAGAACAACGGGCCTTAGAAATCATCCATTAAATCATTCCATTCAATCCTTTGTGCCTTGCAAAGGACTTGTGAGCATCATGTTATTTCCAGCCTTTCCAAGAGTTAGTAACCTAGTTCTCCATTAATGGAACTAATGGAACCATTGCCACCAAAAACAGTGTGTGTACCATGGGTAGATTTACTAATGGTTGACACCCTTGCTGTTCCTTCAATCACTGAATTATTATCACTAGGTAAAAGAGAGTTTGTATCCTCTTCAAAACCTGTTCAGGTGTTCTACTGTAGCTCATAACTTCCTCCAATTTCATCCTGATGTATTTTTGCCTCTACTCTTGACATTTCCTGTGCAAGATCTCTCGAGTACACACACACACACATACCCACAAAGCAATTCTCCCCAAATTACCCTTGTAATTTGTTCCTTAAGCATCCCTTCACCCACACAGGGTGACATCTTCCATGGGGAAGTTGGTTTCAGCCCCCAGGGACATCAGACTTGCTAAATCTGCAAAGCCTGACTTTTCTATAGGGGACTGTGGGGAACTGCCAGACATTACTGAGCAGCAACCAAAGGCAGAGGAAGAGGATGCTGGGGTTTAGAAGAAGGGCCCAGCATCCTGAATCAGAAGACTTTATGAGGTAGCTCTTGAAGAGAGACTTCCACTCACAGGAAATAATACTTTTAAAGACACTGATTTAATGGAATCATAGAGTATCCTGAGCTGGAAGGGATCCACAAGATTATCGAGACCAACTCCTGGCCCTTCATAGGACAGGCCAAAGGATTCCACCATGTGCCTGAGAGCATTTGTACAAACACTTCTTGAACGCTGGCAGGCTTGGTGCCATGACCAGTTCTGTGGTGGAGAAACTTTGCCTTACCAAACGTTTTAGGAAACATTTCCACTATGTAACAGTGTCCCATGCTCTATGAGGAGGCTAACAAAATAATTTTCTGAAATGAATATTCAGCAGAAATCGTAGCACCTCGTTTTTGCATAATACTTTCCCTAAGCAAAATTCAGCCCAGTTTAGCTTTTCTCATTTTTCTAAGTGTCTGGACAACACCAAATGCTTGTACTTAGGCTAATTCTGATTCATTTTGACACCATGATAAACTTGGTATTGGTTTTGGATACACACCAGTGGGGACAGGTGGAATTTCAATAATAACTCTTCTTTCCCTGACTGTGTTACAAAACTAACCAGCAGAATCCAAGCAGATGAAGCAAAAGCGTGCTGAGGTAAATTGTATTTATAGAGCTTGAACTTTTTAATTATTGAATATATATCTTAAATCCTACAGACAACGCTAGTTTTACCACTTTTCATTTCATTAGTCCAGCAGAATAGTGATCTGTTTTTACAACACTTATTTTCTTTACCTACTTCTAAAATCACGTTGCAAGAGCCTGGATATAAAAAGAATTTTACAGAATATTTGTGATATAAAAAAATTTGAGGAATTACTGCAGTTTGTTTATTTTTTTTTTTAAATTAACTGCAGTATAAAGCCAGTCACACTTCACTTCCAATTTTTCCCCACATGCTCTTATTAAGAAATGCTGCTGCACTACAGTGATATGAAATGGATAAGAGTGATCATTTGGGGCCATTTCCCACACTGAGGGAAATGGTTGAATAATTTCACTATTTAACATGACTGTCATAACTAGCCAAGATGTAACACAGTCATATAATTGCTTCAAATATAGACTTTCCGAGATTTCTAAGAGTTTGGCTGGGTGTTCGTAAAAATAGTTTCACTCCCTGCTCCCATGAGCAGCTTAGCAATACCAGCTAGTGACAGCTCTGCTCGGTCTATTTTTGCCCTCGTGTGTTTGGGCGTTCTGTGTTGACAACTGTAGCATGCTTGTACTACAAACCCTGCTTTGAACGAGGGCTTAAATCTGTTCAAGTTTTCTCATGTGAAAGGAATGTTGGCATGGCTAGAGAGAAAAAAAGAAACCCTTTAAAAAAATCTTCCTGCATGAAGAAAGGAACTTTTTCTGCCCAGTAAATGTGATGTGAATAGAACAGAAGGACTAATTGTTTTCCTCTTGTTCTGGCCCATATATTGTGAATTGGTGTGATTGTATTTAACTGTGACCCATTCAAATAGGCAGCAAATAATGAAGCACTAAATTACGGTTTTATTTGGGAAGGAATTTCTGTACAGTCCTCGCTGTAGATTTTAACATGTACTCCTCAAGTGGAATGTGGTTTTTTTGGAGATTATCCCTTAAGACATAATATACATACATGCACACACTCTGAGACAATTCAAAGGTAGGTGCCCTAAGTGGCAGACATGATAACAATCTTTCACTACAGGATACACTGCAAGGAGTAATCTTATTTCTCTATGTCTTTGATGGAAACAACAAGGAGTCACAGACTTGGACTGAAATGAAAGCTGTTTGGGACAGGCATTTTGCATAGTCCTTTTTGGTTTCAAGAAAAATATAGATGTGGAGTAGAAAACTTAGAAAACTATGGAGCCTGTATCGTGGATATCTTTAAGGACACACCATGTAGGCGTTTGTCAGGAATGACCACAGTGACACTGATCCTGCCTTGGATGGGAGGATGGATCCCCTTAGGGGATGGAATTGGGTGTAATGGTAGATTTGAGCATCTTTGTTATTTCCTCACAAGAAAACAGGTCAGAGAAGAGACCTCTAGAGGCCTGTCCAAGAATCATCTGTGTCAAAGGCTCCATGTAGTTGGTTAGAGCATGGTGCTAATAACACCAAGGCCATGGATTTGATCCCTGTATGGGCCATTCACTCGAGGATCTCTGTGGGTTCCTTCCAACTCAGAATATTATGTGATTCTGTGAATCATGTCAGCAGTGTGTGCAGCCCTTCCTCACTACTCCCTCCACCCTCCATGGCTCCTGTGCACCCACATTTCCAGGCTGTGAACCAGAGAGAGTTCAAAGCTGTCCTTTCCTGTACAACAGCAGTGATGGACCCACTCTCCTACTATCAGGAAGGGAAGGCTGGGGTACTTGCCCTGGATGGATGTTGCTCAGGCCTTTGACAGGTAATTTTGGGAGAGCAGCTGACCAGAAAATAAAATATTTTCTTTGATCCCTTATATGAACTGAAAGACAGGGCAATGTAATGGGAATATTCTTACATATCTGCTGAGTTTTATGTTCTTGTCCAGGCATCTGCTCTTGTCCGCATCTAGAGACAGGGATTGAATTCGATCCAGGGAGTTAACAGTTCCTTCAAGCAAGGCCAGAGGCATCTTATTAGGTAGCAGTGCCATGCTACCTCCATCCAGATGGAGGTATGGTCTTATGCGTTACAGGGGTGGCAGTGAAGACCACAGGCTGCCTGCCCACATGCTGACATGCAGTGCCCACATGCCAATCCCACCACTGCAGTGGAGGAGGGAGAGTGGTCAGCGTAGAACTCCAGGGGCAAAAATGACCCATCAGCCAAAGCAGCAACTCTCCCTGTCCCACTTGCTGGGAAGTTCCCCCTTGGTGGATCCTGTCTGTGGGGTGCCTGCTTAAAGTGGGAAAGGAAGCAATCCTGAAAAGCTCCTGTCCCTCAAAGCCAAGGGGTGAGCTCAGTGCCATGATGGTTCTCCATGGCAGAGGACATGGAGCAGCAGGCCCACACCCCGGCTGCAGGTGGCATCAGAGGCAGGCTGGTGGGAATGATAAAGATGGGGAGAAGAAAGTTCCCACACTGGCTGCTCCTTCATTTCCTTGAGTGCTTCAGCCTAAGCTTGTGACATGGAACAGGGATAGGATCTGCACCGCACTCCTGCTGGCAGGGCACCTTTCCTGTGGCCATCACACACCATGTTCAGGTGAGAAGATCTCCATGCAGCATCTGTGCAGAGATGTCTATGGGGGCTGCATGAGCTTAGTCCACCAGGAGGGAGCTGGGCGCCCACGCTGCATGGCATATAGACTCACCAGATAGATCCCTTCTCTGGGGCTATGAGTTAAAGGTCCCGACTCCTCCATAATCCTCAAGCACTCCCTTCCCACTCCATCAGTTTTGTAGGTGAAGGGTACAAACACATAAAAAGCTGCACACTGGACAGGAGAGTGGTTGATGTGAGTGGCAGGGAGCAGAGATCTCCCAGAGGAATGCAACCCACGCCATGATCCACAGTATCCCCATCAAGACCTGGCACGCAGCTGATGAGGAGCTGCTGGTTTGGTTTCCTCTAAAGCAATGCCCATTCACACATACCACAACCACTCCATATGTTGGCTCAATGCATGGTAAAACAGAGCCAAGCAGTTAATTTAAAAATCCCTCTACAGACCAAGGACAAATTGGTAGCGTAGGTGCAGCCCTAATGCACAAGATTCCTTTGAATCTTGTTTTCTATCATACTTTTGTTTTTCTTTCTGTGAATTCCTCAGAGCAAACACGTAAAGCAAGATGTCAATAAGGATCACGTGAAACTTATCCGTTCTGTTTGGAGCAAACTGTCAGAAGCTGTTATATCATTAACAATGCAGAAAAATACTCACATCAAGAACTCCAGACAAACTGCTTTTATTGCAAAGATATCCATTAACTTTATGGCTGGTTTGGGGTTTTATTTAATTTTAGAATACATTAATTTAGTCCTTCTTCTTCTTCCTTTACAGGCACATTAGGCATTTTAACTACCACTAAAAATAAATTCTAGTCCTAGAGAGAGGAATTTAAAAGTTAAGGAATATAAAATTTAAATTCACCTAGGCAATTTTAATTCAATACCCTTGATAATCTATTAAAAAGACTGTTATTCTGTCTTCTGCATCTTCTTCCCTCAATGTGGTTTTTTATGTAAACCATCAAATTTCTGCCATTAACAAATATTTATCCATAAAAATCCTTTAAACAAGCATTCTCAGGTATTTTGGAAAATCTCAGCACTTCTGTCAATACTGAATGCATGCACGTCATATATATTAGTAACCTGAGCGCTTCATTAATATATTCCTTTTTTTGCCAAGAGGAAAAAGAGAAATCTCTGTTGAAATACCAAAAATGTATTTCATTGCCTGCTTTTCTAAATAGCTCTCCATTTCTAGAAGTCTTTTCAAGCCAGCTGTTGCTAATCAATAGCCAAATATTTGAGGATGTTTGCCTCAGGAATGAGAAGTAGAGACAGACCTGGAAAAGTGCTGAGTGATGAGCCATGCATAATTTTTTGCTTTTAGTTAAATCATTAATGTTTATTACCTGCATTACTGACATTTCCAAAAGTATCACTCATATTCCAACGTCACTGTGACACTAGAACAAATATTTGAAAAAAGAACTTTTAGATGAATTCATTTTACTGAAATGTAATAAGGTCGAAAGATATATGGAGAACCAAACATTTCAATTCATGTTGTTAATTGGCCAAAACAATCAAGTTCTGTTGTTTTCACATCTTCTTATTAAGTTCTTCCAATCTCTCTGAAAATAAGTAAAAATCTGCACTTTAGCTAGTAATCAAAGAGGTACATCAAGCTTCCTGGTATATTAAAATAGTGATGCAGGATATTTGAGATGGAGAGTGCCTAGTATTGCATTCAAAAGACGTGTAGATGTGCCACTTGGGGATATTGTTTAGTGGTGAACACAGTGGTGCTGTGATAACAGTTGTACTCGATGCTCTTAGGGGTCTTTTCCAACCTAAGTGATTCTATGACTCCATTCCTTCCTTGATTATTCATCCACTCTTCTTTTCTCAGCAGCCAGGCTGGCTGACCACTGGAAATCTTCAGCTTCTTGTCTCTTGTTATGGCTACCAACTGCCAGCCCCTGCCACTGTGACCAGAACAGAAGTCCTTAGCTGAATTCAGCTGTTTTGCTGAATACCTTGCTGAGAATTTCCATCTTTACCTCATCAAAACCTGGGGCTTCAAAAGATACACCCCCTGGTCATTTCTGAGCTGTTGCCTTCCTTCTTTGCCTGCACTGCACGATACTACACTTGCACTAAAAACAGAGCTTTGACTAACTTCTGAACTTATAATTTTATCTCAGTGAAATCCTCTTAGAACTAGAGAAAAGTCAAATTGTTTGTACTTTTGTGCTGTGAAAATGTAGTAGGGAAACTATCAATAAAATGTTCATTTTTTTTAAAGATTTCAGTGGATTTTTGGATGCAGCTTATGTTACATGGGAATAGTTCGAATGGAAGGTTTACAAATTACATATAGTGTGTGAAGAAAGATGACTCTTCTTATTGTCATTAAAAAATGCTTTTGCCATCACAACAGTCCTTATGAAGTAACTGCATTTTGATGCTTTTTATTCTCTTGGGAAAACCACTCCCTCACTTGCTCCATATGCATCTGCCCAGATCCAGAAATTGCACTGGAAATAAGACATTTAGTAGGTGTTTTATTTTTGTTGTTCAGGTATTTTGCCTCTCAGTCTGGCAGACCTGTGAATGCTGGGAAGACATTGTGATCAATTGTGTGTAGGGCAATAAATTCCTGACATCTTTCACTGGTTATCTGTGCAGCTGGTTAAAATACTGCACTTCCACAGCTTCCATTCAATGTCCCTTAGGCACAACACTGCTGGTAGGCAATGCAGTGCCTAGGTTGGTAAAAAACTGGAGCAAGAAAGTCACAAAAAATGGAAGGTCTGACAAGGCCTTTAAAGCCAATAATTTGCAAGGAAAAGTATCTTTGCTTAAATAAATTCTACGCACATTAACTGACATGGCTAAGGCATTCTAGGATGACTTTCTACTCAGATGCCTGGTTTCTTGTTTGATCATTTTTGGAGGGAAAAAGAAGTTTAGTTAGATCCAAATTTAACAGTAAGATCTTTGACACCGTGAAGTATTTATGTCTGATTTCAGCCACGTGTTTTGTGTAGTTTCTTTTTTTTCCCAGAACTACCAGTTCAAAAAGCTGTGGAAAGGAGTATCATGCACTTATTTTAATTCCTCTGTGCTTCTGTATCTGAAACTTTGATGAAGTTCTTAGTGATGGAAAGGTAACTGGTTTATACACCATAATCAGGTGTATAAAGATTGCATCCATAGCACAGATAAGAGAAAAGGGTCTTCAGAAATGAACACTAACATCAATATTAACTAGAAAACTCACGTCTTCTCATTATAACTCCATACATTGCTTTTTTTAAGGTCTTAGGCAAATCCTGTCTCCTCTCATCATCTTTCTCCGTAAGCTGTCACCTAAGTGCAAGAGTTAACTATGTGCCTGGTGGGTAGTGAAAAAGAATTGATGAGCAAAACCTTCCCACTCATTTTATACCTTCATAAAAGGTTCTGATTTGCACCATTTCCAGTGAAAGGAGAATGGATGGTACTTTAAAGAATTACATCGAGGCAAAATATTGTATTTGGCATTTAAATTCAAAGTTGATAGCAGTTTCAGAAATGCCTGAACTAGACAGTCGGTGCCAAGGGCTACATTTTTCATATTCCGTAATGCTCTTCAGTAATTGCTCCAAGACTTATACAGAGAAAACAGTGCACAGTGAAGGCTGTTACTAATTTTTTGATCAAAATCATATGATTCGCCTTTCTGATTTTTTTAAGTTTCAAAGCTGTTCTTGCTTTGGTTTCTCTCTTAAGAGTTCTCGATGCGAAGCACCACTTACATGTTTGCCACAGCTTCTGAGGCTTGTACACATGCGAGTAATAACAATCAAGATGCAATAAATTTCCTGAGGACTAATGGCTGGCTGGGAGGAGACAAAGGTCAGCAGCACAGCCAAGGATCATTAACCCAAGCTGGTCATTAATCTCAAGAATTTACTTCCTGCCAAGGTCAGTATTGTTGTTTTAAGCCAGCAATGAAAAAAATATGGCCATATGAATTTTTATTTGATAGGTTTAATGGTAACATCTAGCATATTTTAGAAAAAAATTAATTTTACTTGGAAGAATTACATTGGCTAATCAGACCACCAGCCCATCTTCCAGTGACTGATTAGTTTTGCTTTCTTTAACATATGTACTGTCAGAAGGGATTTATAGCATTTTTCTTCAATGTGCAATTGCTGTGGACCTATTAAATAGTGACCTTATTTGTGTATGTATTTACAAGTTTCTATTTCCTTCCCAAATTTTAACTCCTAGAGCTTCTTACATCTCTTTCAAAATATTTGTATGACTGAACATCTGCTCAAGTTATTAGTTTTTAAAGTGATGTTTCAAAAGACTGCTGTTTGAAAGTGAGGATGTTATAGCTAGCTAGGGGGTGTCTACAATGTAGGGAGCATTTACTCTCTTTAGAAGCAGTACTCCACTTTAGTACTCTCCCTTTCTCAAATGTCCCCCAACTCTTCTGGCTCTTCCAAAGTGCTATTGATATAGGTGACAGTTGAAGAAAACAAAGACTCAGCCAAAGGGGGGGGGAGGAAATGCAATTTATCTTACACAATACAAGAAATATTTAGATGTTTCTAAAGTAAACAGCATTTGTCATGTTTCAAAGTGGAGCTTGCCTTTTTTTCTACGTTTCTTCTTGCTAGGAAATTTGTCCCTGTGAGTTGCTCCTCATCCTTTGCAATTCAAATCCTCAGTTGACTATTTCCCTCTTTGCTCCCATGTGGGGAATTGCTGCTGAAAGAGACAAAATCTTTGAGTTTAGTCCTCCAAGTTTACATGAAACTGTGCAGTAGACACAGATCCACAGAGCTCTGACTACATTTGACTCAACTCACCACAGATCACAAAATATTTTTCATCATTTCTTACAAACTTTAGCTCCATGCTAAGAGACCAAAATGAGAGAGTCACGTGCTACACAAAGAGAGCAAGAATGACAGGAATCCATCACAGCAATTTTACTTGCTCAGCTGCATCCTGGCTCCAGCTGAGGTCAATCTGCAATGCTTTAGAGCATGGCTCACCAACCAAGCATCTTGAAGACTTTAATACCTTTCTAAATCACCCCCTCATTTATTCTTACAGACATATGTTATGTCTCTACTTGTAACATATTTTTATTATTTCCTTTAAAATATATTAACAGGTGTGTGTGTGAAAAGTGGACAACCTAAGGAGGTGGTTGTTGCTGGATAAAGACTCGATTTGAGTGTAGTCCAATGAAAATGTTACACTATGCACTCTTACAAGCCAAAAAAAAAAGGCTTCCCAAATCTCACATTCTGTTTGTAGATCAGGCTAACTCAGCCAGAAATATGTTATTCAGGTTCCTTCCCGCAATATATTCAGTTTCTTCTTTCAGTCATGCTTTTTTGTATCTTTTTATTTTACTTTTCCTTAAAAAAAACCCAAGATAATTGAAGTCTTGATATAAATTTATGGAAAGTCATAGCAAACGTGGCCTCCCATCCATAGTCCTTGGCATTTATGTTGGTGGCAGTCTGCTCCTCACCTCTTGTACTGTCATAAGGTCCTTCATTATAGGCCAAATTTTGCTCTTCTATTTTTGGCTGAACAAAGTATGATTTCAGAACTTATTCTACAAAAATACCATCATGTGAATACTTGTGACTTGAACTTTTCAATGTACACTCATCAGTCAGTACAATATACACACCTACAGACAACGTATGTTTTGTATAATATTAGTGCCTTTTTTCTAACACTGTCAAGATGCTTTCTTTAGGCAACTCTCAAGAAAATTGCTCCTCTGAGGTGCTTAATGACATAAGCTTGGTACATCAACAGTTTGTGTTTTGGTAGACAACTGCCTATCCCCACACCCCTCCCCTTGGCTTTTGAAGCATGATGGTAACGGAACATCAAATGTCATTATGAAAGACATATTAAGGTTGTTTTGAAGTGAAAACCTTATTAGATTTTCACACTAAAATTCATACAGGGAAATACATACAGAGAAAACCACCATAATTTCATGCAGATTTTGTTTAGTTTCTTAATAGTCATGCTTTCCTTTACTATATGAACATATTAAAATGGTCCAGGAAATAATAGAAGGTGCTGAAAAAATGTGCCTAGTACATCCAAACAAACAGAGAGAGATAAAAAATTTACTAATATGAAAAGCACAGCCTGCCTAATCTAGTATCAGTATTAGTATAATCAGTATGACCAGTGTCAGACAGGAGAAAGTACAGGGAATCTTTCCCATGGCAGGTGTTTCCCCTCATATTTTTACAAGAAAACTGTATTAGAATCATAGAATCATTAAGGTGAAAAAGACCTCCAACATCACCCAAATTCAACTTTTG
Organism: Lepidothrix coronata; assembly: GCF_001604755.1. Classification (NCBI taxonomy): domain Eukaryota; kingdom Metazoa; phylum Chordata; class Aves; order Passeriformes; family Pipridae; genus Lepidothrix; species Lepidothrix coronata. The sequence continues at coordinate 2,869,472 of NW_016690201.1, read as the reverse complement.
TCCAAACACCATAGCACTGATTGCCATGTCCAATCATTCTTTTAATACTCCAAGGGATGGAGACACCACCATTTCCACGGGCAGCCAATTCCAATGATGAACCACCCTTTCACTGATGAAACTCCTCCTGATGCCCAACCTGAACCTTCCCTGATGCAGCTTGAGGGCATTTCCTCTTGTCCTGTTACTAGTTAGCTGGGAAAAGGGCCCAATCCCCACCTGGCTACAACCTCCTGTCAGGCAGCTGTAGAGGTCTGAGGTCCCCGCTGAGCCTCCTTTTCTCCAGGCTGAGCCACCCCCAGATCCCTCAGCCACTCCTCACAGGACTTACACTCTAGACGCTCGCCCAGTCCATTGTCCTACAATGGATGGACAAAGAATGGACTCCCAAGCAAGTTTTCAGACAGAAACCTAAGAGGAGCAGTTCTGTAGTGAAACGACACGAACACAAGTTGAAACAAGCAAAGTTCAGGCTGGATGAGAAGGAAAACATTCTCACCCTGACTCTCACAGTCAAGCAGCGGAACAGTTGCTGGTTAGTTTGTGCAGGCTCCATCTTTGGAGGGTTTCAAAACCTGCCTGGAGAAAGCCCCAGGCAGCCTGGTCTAATCCCAGAGATGGCCCTGCTTTGGGCAGGAGGTTGGACCAGAGACCCTTTTCCTGCCTGAGTGCCACTTTGATCTGACAATTAGAGACCTCTTACTAGAAATGGTAAAATTTAAAAAAATCTGCTCAAAGCTCCTCACTATGTTTGGTTGTTCTTAGGCCTCTTCCTTAGAGATGTTTCAGTTCAAACTGAATCACTTTTTGTAGTGAGTTTCTCTGGTATAACCTGCTTCAACAAGTCAACAGAAAATAACATTTTTTTTCTACTAAGAACTCGCAGAACTCACTTTTAATGTAGAGTAACCCCATCAGAATTAAAACTAAGTACATAATGTTTGAATAACCTGAGCATTTAATAAATCCTACTCTAAATGCTCATTCGTGGACAGCTGTTTTTTATTTAAAGCAAAAGTGTTAGTGTATTTTATTGTCTATTCCTTAAACAAATTGCTTGAAACTTTTGGCTTCATTTACATATTTTGAAAATTAGTTCTATTACTTAATGATATACTGTGGAACAAAGTATATTTCTTGCCTTTAAGTTTCATGAGTTCCTGAAAACTCACTTATAGCTTCAATTTTTTCAGTTCATACAATGTAGTTGTCAACATTCACTGTTATAAAAGCTTCAATCTCATTTTATTCTTACTCTTCCCTTGCCTCACATCCTAATATATTCTTCAGAAAGACAGTCTTTTCCTGGCTTCAGCAGCTTTCCATCACCATTTATGAGCTTCTTTATAAAACAGCACACAAAAAATAGGATTATATAGATATATATAGATATATATATCAATGTATATATACATTGCCACATAATATATATTATGTATATACAATACTATTTTTATATAATGCCATTATAAATATATGTGTGCTTATATACCTTAACACCAATATATATAATAGGATAATAATATCGAGTTTTGTTTATCCTGTTCTAACCTAAGATATGCCTGTGGTATCTCTTGCATTTGCTAAACAGATTTTCCCTGATTTTCCATGATAGTGATTTATTTTCTGACGAATGACAACAAATTGATTCTGAAATGTATAAGGACAATTATAATTGTTCTTTCTAGGTTTTCTGTCTTCTGTTTATGAACACTGGAGTAGCTACAGCTCTGATGAAGTCAATAAAGTTATAATTTAAAAGTAAAGAGTTGATCTGGTGCATTTATACCTACTCAGATGCTTATGATAAGACAAGACTGATGTTAATTATAGTTGTCTCTAACACTGACTAATTTAAATAACGAACTGACTGTGGTGTTCTTGCTTCTCTATAGAGTCCTGTATAGAACTTAATTTTTTGTAAGTTCTTGGGGAAATCAGACATCATTCCTGCCCCCTGAAGGAGGAAACATTGGTATCCCAATTATAAAAGAAAGTTCCACTATGACTCTGCTGCTTGAGGTGTTTTGGTTTAAGCTGTAAATGTAAACCAAAGAACTTGATCATTGGTGGCTGAAAAAACCCAATTCCATTTTTTTACATTAGCAGTAGGTTTTTCCTAGGTTTCTGGCCTCCATCCAGTTTAAAAAAGTATATATGACTACTCACTACACATTCTCTTTCTGCTCAGTTGATTATGACATTATTCATTTTCTCTCCTGAAGTGTTGAAATACTTTTGTACACTATTAAAAAGTTCCTTGCCTTTTCCCTGAGGGAGCTGCATTTCAATGTTGAGTGATGTAATTCCTTCAATAGCTGGTAACTGGGTTTTAAAGTTTCACGTGCACTCTGAGATCTTTTCAGGAAGGGCTATAAACAAGTATCCATCATTCTTACTCTCTAAATGTGTCGTCCCTGGACCATTCCTTAGCAGGTCTAGAAATTCCACAGTGTGACTAAACCTTACCATGCCATGATGTATTGCTGCAATGTCATGAGGTAAGGGCAAGAATTTTCATCGGTCAGGAGGGAAGCAAGGAGGTAAAAAAAGATTTGAGCTATTCACCTTAGAAATACAAAAGAATAGTGTATAAAACCAAGCATTGACTCATCTGACAGGATCTACAGAAAATGGGGAATTTTATTGCAGCATAAACTACAAGGTTTGGCTTTTGGTATGGTTTGGAAACTAAGGTACACAATTAGAATGGGTAAATGGAAAATGTGACACTTGGAAAAAGAAGTTAATTATCAAAAGACTAGAAATTAGTAACATCCAAGTGTTTTTCACATCAACAGCAGCAATAGTTCTTTGCTTAATAGTCAGGGAAACAGTAAAAAGATTATAGTATTTTGGTCTTAGCTAATTAATGAGCAGGTTATTTGAGGATGTCAGGGTCAAAAGGGGATGACAATATTTGGTTGTGGTTAAAGATGGAAGCAAGGGAATGAATGAGTGCAGGAATAGGCTTCAAACCTGATTGGTTAAATAACCATCTCAAGCACGATATTATGAACATGCAGTGTCAAAATGAAATAGAATAGAAGACTGATCAGTAAAAAAGCCATGTCTTGCAAGCTAGAATATACAATGTAACACAAGAAATGTTAAAACAAGTTTGAAATAGTCTAAATGAAGACTATTGCCCCATCCCTGGAAGTGTTCAAGGCCAGGTTGGATGGGGCTTGGACTAGTGAGAGGTGTCCCTGTCCATAGCAGAGGGGCTGGAACTAGATGAACTTTAACATCCCTTCTAACCCAAGCCATTTTATGATTCTAGAATTCTATTGAATATATTAAATACTAGAGCAAAATGGTTTGCACACGTGTTCAAAAAGACAAGAAGGAAAGCAGCAGGACCTCTGTACTGTTGACTGGAGTTACAGTTAAAAACAACAGACAGATGATGATTTAGGTTGTGATGGCAGTGGCAGTATATTACTGCAGTGTCTGCCTCCATTTATAAACACAAAAATAATCTACTTAGACTCCCATGCAGCTTTAGATCTGATGTTATGTGGAAAAGTATGAACTAAGCTGGAAATGATGGAATTGGCAGCAGAAACATAAAGTGAACAAGAAAGTGAATAAAAGTTAGTCATATACCATACCGAAAATGAATAGTATGAGGTTCAAAGTCACTAATGGTTACTTCCTGAAATACCAGTCTTGGGGCTGATTTTACTAAAGTTTTTTTATCAGTATCCTTGGCATCACTATGATGACAACATGAAATCAGGAGACAACCTTTGGGGGGGGTGAACAAAACGACAAGAATGTGAGCAATAGGCATGAAAAAAGGGAACTATTAAAAACAATAAAATGCTATGGAATTCTCACTTTATAGTCAGTTATTTGGAAACCATTGAGGAAAAAACAAGGAAAACCAGCTGATCACAAAATGGAAATAAACTATTTCTGCAAAAAAAGTGCAACCATGATCCTGGGATGTACCAGGAAAATCCCACAAGAGATAATGAAGCTAGTAAATTCTTCAAAGCATCAATAAGGCATTACCTGTAGTCTTTGTACAAGTCACATTCAGCGTGAAGCCTGACTTGAATCCATACATGGAAAGTCTAGAAGTGCAGTAAGAGAAATTAAAATAATGTCTTATGGCAGGAAATTTTAAGAGCATTTCTTATTTAATCAAGCAAAACAAAGGCTGATGAGAACCTTTCTTTGTCTACAAATTCATCAAGGAAAAACTATGAAAAGAATCACCTAAGCTTACATACTTGCCGGAAGAGTGAGTATAAAATCTATCACCTCTGCATTTAGGCCAGGCATTACAACGTTTCTAATGATTAGAGCACTAAAGTGTTATAACAGCTTTTCATTAGAAATATTGTTGGCAAGAAGCCTATAAACTTTCAAGAAGATACTTGCTCAGTTTGAGAAAGAGATTATAAGATGAGGTGGCTTGTTGGACTACTTAGATAAAGAGATTTCTTCCAGACCTCAAATGCAGTGAAACAGGAGCATTCATAGGTCCAGCACAGGTCTACATTACTTCCAGGACACGGAGGGCCAGATGCAGCTGTGAAATGTTTGAGAATTTTATAATGGAGATCTCTGAGGGCTGACAGGCAGTTAGGAAATCATGGGTTAAGGATTCGCTGTGTGAGAAGTATGGCACTGAATTCCAAATCGAATGAAGCCACACATCTTAGCGTAAACAAATGGTTATGATTCCTGTCAAGAACAATTTTTCATCTCCATAAAGCCTACTTTAATAACATAGCACAGGCACCACTGAAAAACATATTCCCGTATTAGCCTTCCAACAACTTCCCAAAATTGAAATAGAATCTGTTTTGGCAAAACCAGTACAGTTACCTACCAAGAAAAACATTTTAGGTACGCAGTTATATAAGCAATAAAAATAAATGTTTTGTAAAATTCACCCAGAAGGACTTATAAGTATTAAAAAACCCCAATAATAATTAACTAGATTTCATGAAGTATGAAACAGCCAAAAATAATAGCCAGTACAGCTGAAGATGGTGAAGTAATTTCTTCTACAGCACTCCAAAGCTTGACCACCTGTAGAGATTAAAAAAATATATCCAAAGAATTAATTTTCCCAATATGGACACAATGAAAAATTCTGTCTCTTAACATGACTTCATTTTGCCAAAGTAATGGAATTTTATGCAAGCTTAATATGTTTTACAAGTATTTGTTTCTCTGGCACAGCAGCAAATCTTTGGGAAGACAGATGAAATGAAGGAGTATCTACTGGGTTTCCTTTTAAGCTAAAAAACCAGTTACTGTCTCCTGTCAAGCCCCTGGCCCACAGAAGCAGTCTATTTTTCTCCACTGATGGTGCAGGTAAGAGCAGATTAACGTTAACCTCAGTCAGAACCCACCATTCTGACACAAATGTGATATTCCTGCTCTTCGTCAGCCAAGAGATTTCAAGTTAAGGAAACTATTATCTTCTCACAGGCTAAGATCTCATTTAGCCTGTATTTAGACACCATGCTGAATACCACAATAAATCTTATCAGAACAGGATGATGAAAGAATATGATAAGGACATAAATTAGGAGGCAACAAGGACTAATTTAGTTGGCAAAATGAAGGTTGAGGTAGGTTATGATAACACTTAATGTGAGGGAATAAATGAAGAGAAAATAACATTTTAAACTAAAAGTAATACTAGTACAAGATCAGGTCCATGAATAAATTTACTCTGAAAACTGAAATTTTCTGAACTTCTCATTTTCTAGAATTGCTTTACACTCTAGATGGTAGACCAAGAAACCTGTTTTAAAATAAAACTTGATGGTTTCATTTCCATGACAGGACAAAAATGATCCTTGAGTTAAAACCTCATTTTTGGATATTTATCTCTGGATATCTGATTGCATTCACTTACCCCAAAAGATTGGACATAAAGGACCGTTGCTTACTACAGGCTCATCATAATTCTTGTCACATATTTCTGGTATATTATTATTATTATTGATAATTTCTGGTTACTTGAAAAAGGTTGGCTTTGAGGATAAAGAGCAGCACGTCGATTTTACTTGGAAACGTGGGACACAGCTAAAGGCAGATGTAAGACAGGATGTACTGAATAACGCTGAATTTTCAGTTAAATCTTCCAGGTACCTGGCTGGTGAGCTGGTGTCCAACACTTGGGTCAGGTAACACTAGTTAGCTGTTCTTTTTTGTTATTGTTGGGTTTTTTTCTCCAGTGTGCAGGGATAGTCTTTTTTCTAAGAGAATTTACCCAAACAAATTTCTTGTTATGGCAAGAACTGAGTATAATGATGACACCATCTTTTTCTCACACCCATGTATGTGAAATAGATGAACAACAAACTTTCAGTACAAAGTATCTATTTCACAATTCTTTGCAATGGAGGGTAAAGGATGAGATCTTCACATGACACAGGAACTCCCTTTCTGTGTTTTCCTACATTTCAATGCAAAGCTGACCCTACAGTGGATACAGAAATAAAGAGAAAAAAAAATAGCTTCAAAATGAGTTTAGCAGCACTTATGAATTACAAGATACTCAAAAATGAAGCTGTTCTTCTGTAGGAATGGCAGATATCCTCTGTTTTACAGAAGCCATTCACAATTGCAAGTGAAAAGTGGAAATGTGTTATCTTTCCCGGGTTCCAGAAAAAAAACCAAAATGGATGGTAGCAAACAAGACATACCTGACTTAGGTACATTTATGTACTTAAAGTACATAACATACTGTCATGGTTTAGGAATGGTATTCTCCAATTTAGTCATCCTGTCCCCCTGCCCTTCTCCTGTGGCAGGCTGGAGAGGACAATTAGAGGCACAAAAGTTAAAGACCACAGGTTGAGATATGAACAATTTATTGGAAACAGCAATGAGACAAGAAAACAAACAGTAACAGCAACAATACTAATAACAGAATGTACAAGTAATGTTATTGTGGAAACCTTCAACCATACCTGACCGTGCCACACTACCCCGACCCGGAAGCAGGCGTTTTCCCTGTTCCCAGAAAATGAGGTGAAGCGGTGTAGAATAACCTGCAGGTCCCAGCCATGTTCCCTCCTGGCTACTGCAAATATTAACCTATCCTGTTCGGAACCAGGCCACATACATACTTGTATTTTAAGTACATTTATATATATAAGTCAACAAAGATTAATCCACTGGGTTAGTTGTTTAGGTGCAGTTTTTCCTTCTTTTGCCAAAACTCACGTTACTTGAAATTGCTATCAAAATAACATTTTAAGATTCTAACTTGTTTGTTAACATCACCTGTTTCCTTCATTGATCTAGACATTCATCTTACTGTCAGAATTTGAGGGTTCACTGCATTAATAATTGAACACAGACATTCAATGGGAATTAGAATTTGTCCACCTCTCTCTTCTGCTTTTGATCACAATTTGTTTGGGGTTTGTTGTGTAGAGAAAATTATTAGTCTGATCTGTGCCCTGAAATTTCCCCTCAATTCTTAGTTTTGCAGAGCCTCATTTTTGTTAGAGTACTGCATCCATCTCTGGGGTCCCCAGCACAGGAAGGACATTGACATGTTGGAGCAAGTCCAGAAGAGGACACCAAGATGACTGGAGTGAGCACCTCTCCTATGAAGAAAGGCTGAGAGAATTGGGATTGTTCAGCCTAGAAAAGAGACGGTTTCAGTGTGACCTAATTGAGGTCTTCCAGTACCCAAAGAGCCTAGAAGAAAGATGGAGAGAGACTACTTACAGAGGCATGTAGTGAAAAGGGGTTAAGATTTCAAACTGAAAGTGAGTAGGTTTAGATTGGATATTAGGATGAAATTCTTTTAGTGTGAGTGTGGCGAGACAATGGAACAGGTTGCCCAGAGAGGCTGTTCCATCCCTGGAAGTGTTGAAGGCCAGGTTGGATGGGGCTCTGAGCAACCTGGTCTAGTGGAAGGTGTCCCTGCCCATGGCAGGGGGGTTTGATCTAGACGATCTTTAAGGTGCCTTCCAACCCAAGCCATTCCGTGATTCTGTGACTCTGAAGTTCACAGGGTTGGTACATAAGCATGCGATGAGGTGTTGTTGACTAAAAATCACAGAAACATAGTATTTTATAACTGGAAAATAGAGCTTCGTTTAAGTTGAGTATCAATGTAAGGGTTTCCCCTGCGTGCTTCGAGAACTTCCCTCAGCACCTCTTTCATTCGGTGTTCCCGCTGACTCCCCGCGGTAGTTCTCACGGTGGAAACACAATCTGTGGAGCGGACACCAAAATTATGAGCAACACCAGCAGGGCTCTCTCGCATCAGCACTCACGGACACCCACGGCGGGATGGCCGCGCACACCGCGGGTGTTCAGCGCCGGCTCGGTGGGACCGCGGCGATGCCGCCCCGCCCGCCGCAGGCCCGGGCCGCGCAGTTCCCTCCCCCCGGCCCGCCCCTTCTCCCCCGCGCCGGAGGTGCCGCCATGGCGGGGCCGGCGCTGCCCACCCCGCGGTACGGACACCTGGGCCCGCGGGGGCCCTTCCGCGACGTGTACGAGCCGGCCGAGGACACCTTCCTGCTGCTGGATGCGCTGGAGCAGGACGCGGGCCGCCTGCGGGAGGCTCGGTAGGGGCGGCGCGGAGGGGCGGGAACGGCACCGGCCGCCAGGCACCCGAGGAGGATGTTTATCTGCTGAGGGATTGCTGCACAGAGGGACTGGGCGCCACAGTATCAGAGGGGCCTTAAAGCTGTCAGTATCCAGAGGAGGGCTGCGAAGATGGTGGAGGGTCTAGAGGGCCCATACGAGCAGGGGCTGAGGTCACTGGACTTGTTCAGCCTGGAGAAGAGCATACTGAGGGCAGACCCCATAGCTTCCCTCGTGAGGGGAAGTGGAGGGACAGACACTGGTCTTTGGTCTCTGTTTACCAGTGACAAGACCCGAGGGAACGGCATGAAGCTGTGTCAGGGAAGATTGAAGTTGGATATCAGGAAAACATGGTTCACCCAGAGGGTGGTTGGGCACTGGAACAGGCTCCCCAGGGAAGTGGTCACAGCCCCAAGCCTGACAGGGTTCAGGGAGGGTTTGGATGATGCTCTCAGGCACATGGTGTTATTCTTGGGGTGTCCTGCACAGGGGCAGGAGTTGGACTTTGATGATCCTTGTGAGTCCCTTCCAGCTCAGAATATTCTACGATGCCGTGCATTTGAGCCCTGCTCTCTTCGAGCGGCTTCACAGTGAACTTTCGTAATTTCTGTTGCAGTTCAGCCTTGCTGCAATAAATGTACAATAAATGCTGTAGAAATGTAGCTTGTACTATTGAGATTGCATAGTTAACAGAAACTTTCATGTTAGGCATAGGAGAAACGTGTGTTTCCAGAAGTGGCTTGTGATCACCAGGAATCATCCGTATGGGCACCAGGAGGCCTGGAAGCCACTATGGGACAGGTGACATAATGTGAGCATTGAGGGCCATGTGACCAGCAAGTTCAGGAGCTGGAATTGATGATCCTTGTGGGTCCCTTCCAACTGAGGATATTCTATGATATTCTATGACTTTAGTACGTTTGGGAGAAGGAGAGCATGTTTCATAACACTGTCTTGACTAATTCTGTGTCTGTTGTGATGCTCTTGTATGTTACAAATAAAAGTCATCCAGAGTTTTCTCTCTTTAGAGTTGAGATCTGCCTTGAAATAGGATCTGGATCTGGTGTGGTTTCAACATTTCTAGCTTCTTCCATTCTTGGATCCAGTGCACTGTACATGTAAGTATAACAGCATTTAAACTGTTGCATGCAATAATAAAGAATGCTTAGCCCTCAAATATTTATTTTTCATTTTCCCATTTTAAAAACTGTTTACAAAGAAATATTAGCTCAATTCTACAGCTAAGGAAATTAAAGCAAAAAGAAAGCCTGTTGAGCATTTCTGAGATGTGGATTGAGGGCAAAAGGGGATGTACCACAACAGGTGCGGAACTATTTACTTCAGGTTCCATAATTAAGTAGTGCTGTGACTACAATTCCATTTTTCCATGCCTACACTTGTGTTTGCTGGGTTGAATCTTAAATTTTACCCACTGATTACTCTTCCTGTGGTCTCATGAGATTAGTTACCTGGGTGTTGGCAGTAACTGAATTTTATTAGAGACTTGTATGAATATATATATTTATGCAGAGCTAGCGTTGAAGTGGAAATCCTACACTTCAACTTTCAGACAGCCATTAAAACTTACAGTGTAGCATTAAGTGGTTTAGCTGCTAATACAATGTGTGTATTTTACTAGGTGTTTTTTGCTATTTACTTGCAAAGTAAAGGATGCTGAAATGGATATTGTCTTTGAGAGTACATAAATTAGCATGTGGTTCATAGGGTTAAACTTCCATGTACGGTAGCCTATAACTTACACTTAGTAATATTTTGCTTTTAGATGTACAGATATCAACCCCATGGCAGCTTACTGTACACAGGAGACAGCTCGGCTTAACGATGTTCACCTTCAGCCAGTCATTACTGACTTGGTAAGATAGATGTTTCAATAATATCTTCTTTATAGTTTTTGTAATTTTATTAGAGATCACGGAATCACACAATAGTTAAGAACATGTCCAGGTGGATTTTGAATGTCTCCAGAAAGGGAGAATCCATGACCTCCCTGGACAGCCTGTTCCAGTGCTCTGCCACCCTCAATGTAAAGTTCTTTCTCATGTTGAGTTGGAACTTGCTGTGTTTTAGTTTATGGTCATTACTCCTTGTTTTGTTGTTGGGCACCACTGAAAAGAGTCTGGCACCATCCTCTTGGCCCCCACCTTTGAGATATTTATATGCATTAATGAGATCCCCCCCTCAGTCTTTTCTGCAGACTAAGCAGGCCCAGCTCCTGCAGTCTCTTCTCGTAAGAGAGATGCTCCAGACCTGTAATCATCTTTGTGGCCCTGATTCTGAAAAGTAACTAAAAAGCCTAGAGCAAACCTTCTTTTTAAAAGCATGGATGGGGAAAAAGAAAACAAAAATGCCAAAATGTTTCTGAAAGAAGAGAAAACCACACTACTCAAGCTCTAAAATTCATAATTAAGCTCTAAAAAGTCATTGAATTAATTTAAAAAATAAATTGTGTAGATACAGTTTGGGAAAATGCTGGACAAGGAATTCTGTAGTGACTTGACATTATCATACCTCTTCCTCTAAAGCTATACAGTTCTTACTTCTCAGCCTTTTCTGATTTAATTAGGACCTGTGTATATTGTTACTTTTAGTTTCTTACAGAATTTGATATGGAGAAAACCTACTTTTCTCATCTTTAAACCCTGAATATATATGTTTACAAAAGACAGTGTAGGTAGGCAACAATAAATGGGATTTAAAATGGATGAACAACTGCTCATACCTGAGAACTGAACTGCAGTTGTCACAGATCAGTCATTTTGGCTAGCAAATGTTAACCAATGAAAAATTCAACATTCTTTTATATCTAAATTAAATTTATATCTAAATTTAAATTCTGAACTGAGCAAGAATAAAGTACTACCCCTGTGTCTGCACATGTGTCTCTTGCTTTTCTACAACTCACACATAACATAATCATAAGACTATCAAAATTGTTCTGCTCTGCATGGGTACTTCTTCTTGATGCTTCTCTTGCACATAGAAAGTAAAGGTTAGTATTCCTGAGTCAGGATGAAATGCTTAGAATATCCAGCATTACGTAACTGTATTTTTACAAAATATTTGCATTCTTCATGTTTCAAAAAAAAAAAACCCACACAAAAGAATCATCAACTTCATCCACAGGTCAAAGGATTGTCTCCAAGACTAAATGGGAAGGTTGATCTGCTGCTGTTTAATCCACCATATGTGGTAACACCTTCTGAAGAGGTAAGAAAAATTTGAAATACACAATAAAAATAGTATTTCTACTGTCAGAGGAGAGACAGCAAATCAAAAAGACCCTGCTATGAAAACTGCAAGGGTTTTTTGAAATAGCAAAGGATGTTGTAGGACCAGCACTGATTTAGTGAAAATGCTGGAGTTCCCTATAAACTCTACATGGGAATAAGGATTGCTAGCTGCTGCTTCTCAATACCTGCTTCCTCCATCAAGTATAAACCATGTAGGACTTCTGTTAGGCATGCTAAGGAATTCTTATAGAAGACTTTCAACTGAAAATGCATTTGTTTCCTGCAGAATAAAAATCCTCTGCTTCTGCAGACTCCTACTCTCAGAATTTGACCCATAAACACTTCAGGGGTTTTCTGACCACCTTTGACTTGGCAAACAAGCTCATAAAAGATTATAAGAAAATACATACAAAGTATGTGACAATGGAGCTCTTTTAATTCAGTTTAAGAATAGAACTTGAAACAAAATAGTGTGTTCATCCTGTAGAAAGTAGTCTTGAAGTAACTTGCTGCATAAACTAACCTGCTGAATCAGAATTGTCAGACTTCTAATGGCAGACACCTAAAGCTAGAGATTATAGTGATGTTTCTCTTACAAGTACCAGTGACAATTCTATCATTCTATGTTATGACAGTCTTTGTTTTCATTCTTCCTAGGTGAAAGGCCATGGAATAGAGGTATCCTGGGCTGGTGGCAAACAGGGCAGAGAGGTAATGGACAGAGTTTTCCCATTAGTACCAGACCTACTTTCACCAGGAGGATTATTCTACTTGGTCACAATTAAAGAAAATAATCCAGGTGATCACTGTCCTTGGACATTTAAATGTGCCAAACCAGTTTTAACACTATTAATCAAAATATTGATCACAGCTAGACCAAAAATACAAGCAAATTTATCAAAACTAAGACCTCCCCAAGCTAATTTGGAAAATGGTAGTATGTAGGACCTCAGCAGCTCTGCAAGAGTTCAGTTCCAAGTCTGAGAGGTGACTGTAAATCTTCTGAACTAATTAACAAAGCCAGGCCAATCCTTCCTCATGGAAGAGGATGGTGGTGTTAACTTAAAAGGCAAAAGCCCTTAGCTGGAAATGTGATGTCTTTCATTTTAAAGGTGTAGGGAAAAGATTTGGCCTTGTTTCTTCTGATCTAATGCTAATGGCTACAAGTTATCAAGTAATTTTAAGAAGAAAGATTATTCTTCACACCTGATTTATTAGGCAGCTTTTGGGAGACGATGGTGCAAAATCTCCTTTTTCCTTTCTCCTACAGTTTAGCTTCATACAGAATTTTTCTTTGTTATTAATAGCAAAATACTGAACTTTGGGTAGGAAATTGTAAGCTTTATTCTTGGTGGGAGATTATTTTGCATAAAAATTACTGTCTGAAAGAATAAGAGGACACAGTCTATAATCTTTGCTTTACAGTTTACGTTTGACAGATATTTTATAACCAGTTTGTAATTCAGTTGTAAACACTGAACTTTCAATTACAGATGAAATTCTGGAAACAATGAAGAAAAGTGGCTTAGAAGGCATACAAGTACTTTCCAGGCAAGCGGGACAAGAGAAGCTGACTATCCTCAAATTTAGGAAGTCTTGATAATTTCTCTTCACCTTCCAGGTAGTAGGCCTGCAGAAAGTTGAACATCTAATTGTCAGCTGAACACTGAAGTTGTCAAATAATTTTTAAACCAAGATTTTGACCTTCTTGAGGTGTACTCTCACTTCCTGATTACTGCAGTGAGACTGATCAAGACTCTGTATTTATATTTATTCTGGATGTGAACCAGCTGTTGTCTGCTGGCAGAGGTACAGTTATCCTCTGGCTATCTGCAGGGCAGTTGTGGAGGAACCACGAAGTAACCCACCCTGCTGCATTTGCACTTAAGCACCAAAGGCTTTTTCCTCTATAAATAAGTATTTGTATATTTGTCATTGCGTCTTGTTATAATAATGTACTTGATGTAATTCCTCCTGTTTTTATAGCTAGTTTGTAGCTATGCTGGGTTTAAAGGAATACTTTGAATCAGTGGTACTCCTTTTGATGTAGTATCAGGCACCTTTACAGGTCTAAGGCACAATGAGCAAGTTTGTTTCTGTCAGAAGGAAATGGTGTACTTCTGAACAGAAAGGTGAAGCAAGTGTCCTTCCTGTGCCAGGTCCTGCCCTTGGGTCACCACAACCCCCTGCAGCGCTACAGGCTGGGGGCAGAGTGGCTGGAGAGCTGCCCAGCAGAAAAGAACCTGGGGGTGCAGGTTGACAGTGGCTGAACATGATCCAGTGTGTGCCCAGGTGGCCAAGAGGCCCAGTGGCATCCTGGCCTGTGTCAGCAATAGTGTGGCCAGCAGGACCAGGGCAGCGATTGTGCCCCTGTGCTGGGCACTGGTGAGGCCACACCTCAAATCCTGGATTCAGTTTTGGGCCCCTTAGTTCAGGAAGTATGTTGAGGTGCTGAAGCATATCCAGGGAAGGGCAAGGGAGCTGGGGAAGGGTCTGGAGGACAAGTCTGATGAGCAGCTGAGGGAGCTGGGGGTGTTTAGCCTGGAGAACAGGAGGCTCAGGGGACACTTGTCACTCTGCAACTCGCTGAAGGGAGGTTGCACCCAGGTGTGGGTTGGCCTCTTCTCACAGGTAAAAAGTGACAGGATGAGAGGAAAAAGCCTCAAGTTGTGCCAGGGGAGGTTTAGATTAGGTATTAAAAAAAAAATAAATTCACACAGAGTTGTCAAGCTTTGGAATAGGCTTCCAGGGAAATGTGGAGTCACCATCCCTGGAAATGTTCAAAAAACATGTGGATATAGCACTTGAGGACATGGTTTAATAGTGAACATGGAAGTGGTGGTGGGGTGGTTGGACTTCATGATCTTAAAGGGTCTTTTTGACCCTAACAATTCTATGATTCAAGGCATGCTATTCCTTTCCTGAAGTCTTCTGGGTAGTAACATGGGGATTGTGCTCCCTTTTATGCCATTTTACAAGGAGGATACTACTATGGAGTAATCTAGATGAAGAGTAGTCATCCGTGAAAAGGTATTAAGAAGGAAAAAAGCATGCAGTTAAAAAGGCTAGTTCCTGGGTAACTGAAAACAATGACTGCAAGGAAGTAGAGAAGTGGAATAAAAGTCCTTTCTCAAAATCACTATCCAAAATAGGAAGGTATTTCCTGACCAACAGACCCCAATGGAGAGCTTTCCTCTGCAGCAACCTAAAAAAACGTCTCCAGGAGACTGAAAAAAGGAAGGTTTAGAGAGGCAGAAGTGGAGGTGCTGTTAGCACAGACATGCCTTTCTATGCCACTTGAGGTATTTGACTGCAAAGAAGCTCCTATAGGTCAAAAGTCAACTTAGGCCAGTCTGACATAAAAATTATTCCTTAAACCATCCTGAAGAAGATAGAAAAAAGGACTGAACTGCAGGAAATGGGCAGTGGTGATTGTTTTACACTCTTGAGAGCTGCCGTTCCCCAGCTTAGCAGGCCACTGAAGAACAAGGCTGCAGGTCAATTCAACAATTCAAACACAGCTAACAGCTCCCTTCAGTAGCTTTTCTGTCCATTTGTTTTTATATGAATGAACATGAGTGGGAACACAAACACACAACAAGAGGGTTTAGAAGGAAGATGCAGTCATGATAAAGGTGTTGCTTAACATTTATACAATATACTAGAAATTACAGTTCTTGAAACTACTGAGGCTAAAAAAAAAAATTGCATTTCATTGACCAAAGTGAGGCTTGACTCAGGACTTTGTTTTACCTTCTGAATAACTTGTTAAGAGAAACTTTGTGCCATACGTGATATAAAGTGTTTCCACACTGCAGATTTTAAGCAAAGTTTTGATTTTGTAGTGACCAACTACTCACTTCTGAGAAGCTATATTGCAATTTGCCTGCTTCCTACTTCTAGAACCTTTTTGACTTGATGACAGACCCTTAGCAAAGCCACACTTTTTTTTTTTTTGCTTCAGTTTTCCCTTACAAAACTGTTAGAAGAGGTTTTATGCACAATTTTGTTTTTCTGTAGAATCATGGGATTTGATGTTATAATCATAGGCGTGGAGCTGTTTGAATGAACCAAAATGCTGTCACAGCCATAGACCCCTCTAGAAGTTTTACGGTGTTGACCGCTTTGGCTAATCAAAAGATTTTAAGGTGCAATCAAAACATGCAATAGAATTAAGCTACGTGTTTAACAAAAGGAAGTTTTAATTAAACTGTCTAGATTTTAGTTATCACTAAAGAATTAGTTTTAAAATAGGTAATCAAAGATAAAAGAGAGCAGTCATCCGGCACATTAGATCACAACACTCAACAGTGTGTGCAGTTTTAAGTTATAAAGGACAGAATAATAAAAATCAGAATAGAAAGTGTAATAAAACAACATGCTTTGAACAAAAGAATGATTGCACTGAACTATCTAACAACTGGCTATTTGGAAAAGGAAATACATGCATCCACTTAAATAATTCATGAGACAGTTCTCCTGGTGGAGAACCAATTCTCCAATTGGTCTGCTGCAGCTTTGGTGGAAGTACTTCTCGAAATGCACTCCAAATGAGAACGTAGGTGAGTTCTGCCAGAGGTGATCCCTGTTATGCTCCCATCATCCTGGTGAAGACTGGGAACTAGTGACACAACAGGTAATTTTTTTTTTAATTTTGAAATTTGCCATCTACAGATGTGTGTATGTCCACTTAGCATTTGTTAAGGTCTGCTAGAAGAGTCTAACATGGCTCTTTTCAAGCATTACCTGGTTAACCCCAACTGGCCTTCAAGTCAGTTACTGACCTTGTAAACAGAATAACCACAGTGATGCAACTGAGACAATCCTGGAGTTTTAGCATCAGTAACTATGAAACAGTACAGCTCTACCTACTCTGTCTTTTCAGTTAGACCTTTTCAATGCCAGTGTTAAATCCTTTCCATTCTCTCTTACTCAAAAAAAATGTCAAGGAATTTCTCCTCTGGAAGCCCAGTCTTACCTGTTAAAAATATAGACTTCAGTTATCAACAGCTAAAATAATTTCTAGAGCTGTCACTTCAAAAGTGACCAACTTTGAGAAAGCATACAGAACCTAAAATTTATACTATTAATGCCTGAAAGTTTATCACACAGAGGAAGAGACAGCAATCCAGAGACTACAGAGATTGACAAAATTTATTTATTCCCCCCTTTTATTGACTTTTCAAAGAAATCCACCACAAATATCATCCAGGTTGGAATATGTTAGTATGCTACCACTGTTAAAAAAAAGAAGGCATGAAAAAATGTATAGTTGAAAGCTATTAAATTCAGATACATCTGTATATTCACTTAAGAGTCCTTATTGTTATAGCACAGTGGAAGTACAGTGGACATTCAGCGATAGCTAATTTGCCAGCTAATGAAAATAAACTAGGATTGATAAGTGTCTATGCCTTCTCTTTAGAAGCCAACCAGCAATAAATAGATGTGTTATTCATTGTCATGCAGGAATGATTGTGCTCTCTCTACTTAGTTGGGCTTCTGAGTTTTCATGTTTTTAGGCTGCTAGATGGCTGAGGAGTTTTGGGAAAAAGAAACTGTTAAAGGGAAACTTCAGTTTATAAACATGTTAATTTAGAACAGGCTATGTTTAAATTTTATGCTTTAACAGAAGATTATCACTGTAGTTTCATGCCTTAATGTCTAACAGCAACAACATTTTTTTTCCTCCATAAGAGGGACTATTATGAATGCATCATAATCAAAAATCAAGTCTTTATACCACCTCTTTTATATTCACCTGTTATATTAAGAGGTATGATCTGGGTTAATTACATAACACCATGTTAGAATATGCCTAAAATAAGAGGTTTTAATCAACTATGCTGTGGCTTAANTTTTCAGACATAACTCTGCATTATTTCTGAAATTTTTAACATATCTTAAAAATATACCAATTAAAATAAATTATTGTTATCTATTTCTTTATATCAAAGAAGAATCTTCAGACTTACAAAAACAACAGTCCAGAGGTAAATATGTGTCATATTCCACTGGTGAAGAATTTAAAGTAACTGACATTATTTCCAAGGAGTTAGCTTCTTTCAACACACAGTTTATCGCCTGCTCTTCATGTTATTTAGCTCGCAGAAAGAAGAAAGACAGTTTTATTTCAGAAGAATGTCTCTCGACAGAGTGGACACGTGGATTTGTTGCTGGATGTGAACCATTTGTACTGAAAAAAGAGAAATACAGCTGTTTAATATACAAATGCAAGCTGAATATCAGGAACGCTGTACATCAATAATAATCATTATTTGCCAATGAATGTAACTACCAAAACATTAACTATACTTTAAAAAAAAAAACCTTTTTACTTGTGCGTGTATGCATGTGTATATATACATATGTATTTGTATATACACATATTACACACACACTCTGTAGCAGCCCCTCTCATTACATGCCCTTACGTCTTAGTACAAAATCCAGAGATAATTCAGTTAATCCCAGATACTCCAATGACAAAGTGGAAAATTGATGGTAGTACACTAGAAGTTTAAAATTAGATGGTTTAAACTATATGGATAGCCAGGTTGGATGGGGTTCTGGGCAACCTGGTCTGGTGGAAGTGTCCCTGCCTATGGCAGGGGGGTTGGAACTAGATGAGCTATAAGGTCCCTTCCAACCCAAACTGCTCTATGATTCCAGGATATTTTGCCTATTGAAAAAGATTTAGTCGAGGTACTTACCAAGCAAGCTGAATGAAACTTTTTCTTGCATGTTCTGCAAGCTTTTTTGGGAAGAGAATAGTTGGAACCATGAATGACTGAAAAGCAGATCATGCAATCTTCAACGCCTTCAAAACGTTTATCGACGTTATTTTTCCACAAAGATAAGCCTTCCATAATACTTCCATTCTAACAGAGGAAAAAGAACTGTTAATACTGTAGAATTCCTTCGGACCATTCCTACTATTATTCATCAACACATGAAGAAAACAAAGCCTGAAGGCTTTATAATCTGAAATTATGTGCAATACACGCAGTGAGTAATTTATGATAGTCTAATCTACAGAAATGCGAGTATTCATCACAGAGGTAGAATGCATTTAGGAGCACTTAAAAGGGGATTTTAAATTTCAATAACTGCTTTGTTAAACCACAGACGATGCAACTTCAGCAACCACCAGTCTTTTAGAGAATTTCATGGACTGGGTTTTCGGGTTTGATTTTTTTGGGTTTTTTTTTTCGAATTATAGTTGAGATGGCATTGCCACATGGGGCAAACACTGGCCTGTGTCTTAAGAGTGAATTTTCAACTCAGGCTATGGATTTAACAGGACTTAGCAGGCTGATCATTTTACCTCTGTTTAAGCATCTGGAAAAAAGCAGATGGTAAGAGTGACCTGAATCCTATGAAGTGCTTTGCGATCAACTGATGAGATCCATTATCCAGATCTATGCAATACTGCATTACCAGGAGTATTTTTCTATTAGATGGACTTTTAAGTTTTCAAAACTAGGAGCTTTCTTTAAACCCACCTGATGTGTAAGGTATGTGCTTAACTGTAGCATCCAATTCCGCCACTGCTGAACAGCCACACCAACCCTCTTTCCACTCTCAACTGTTATGGATCCCAGTGGGTAATTTGGTGGAAGCTGTATTATTAGTTCAATAAAGATATCATCAACTGAATAGGTAGCAATGACTTCTCGTGCTGCAGACCGAGCTTTTACCTATGAAAAAAATGCACATATTAAAAAAACTCCAGAGAGATACTCACCATCTCTAGTCTTTATACATACATATAAATACATTACTATATGCATTAAATAATTTTCTTAGACCAGGTAAACATTTTTCTCAAAGAAAACAAAAATCTACTTATATCTTGGCAAACTAAAAGGAAATTACCAGCCATTTTCCAATCTACTGATGGGTTACATTTTTTTTTAAAAAAGCAAAAAGTAGTATATTGATAACAGTATCTTCCCTTCCTCAACTTCTCCAACATCCTGAAACCCATTCTTTCATTTTTTTTTTAAACAGAATATTAACATCAATTTAATACATTGATACCAAGCAAAACTATGTTTCATCAGTCATTTAGAACAACAAAAATGCAATCATATAAAACACTCAGAACCACAGTCTGGTTATGAGAAGTCAGATTTCTTAAAATGTTTGCGAAAAACTGAAGTAACTAAAAAGAACGGACAAAAAGCCTTACTAACCGTCATGCCATTAAACAACTGTGTGCTGGTCTGAACAGAAGATATTTCCTGGGAAGAAAGGACGCTGCTGACGTATTTGCTTGTAAATTTATCTACAACATTGAAGACACGTTTTTCACAGCTATTCCACCAAAGCCTGACCATGGCCGGCAAGTCTTTCAGCGTTATGTGGTACACAGAGCACGCCAAGTGCGGAATCTGGGATGACAGCACTCCTGTCCCGGGGAGGGAAAGAAAGGATGCCGAAATACTCTTAACACATTAGTCATGGATGTTGGTGCCTCCACACCACACACAAAAATTATGATCTCAAAAGAACTGTGGTAACCAGAATTTCAAATACATGTTCCTATTATTGCTGCTCTGAGGGCTTGTTTGACTCAGCTGTTCTTCCCTAGGCTGGTTTCTTTGTTTCTTAGCTTAATACTTCACACCTCAAAATTCACATGTGGACTATCAGAAGTCAAGAATAATTTTATATTATAGAAATTACAAAATGCTCACTTTGGAGCGAACAAGCAATAAGATGTTTGGAGAACAGCTGAGGTTTGCAGTGTTCATGCATAGAAATGGCCTCAAGGTGCACCAACAGAGGTTCAGATTGATATTAGGAAAAAATTCTTCACTGAAAGAGTGTTTGAACATTGGAACAGGCAGCCCAGGGAAGTAGTGGAGTCACCATCCCTGGAGATGTTCAAAAAACAAGTAGACAGGGCACTTAGTGATACGGTTTAGTGGGCACGGTGGTGTTTGATCAAAGGTTGAACTTGGATGATCTTGGAGGTCTTTTCCACCTTACTGACTCTATAATGAGATAAGGGAAATCTTTCCCTTGGGTTGTCATGTTAGTAATTCTTTCTTAACTGTCATCCAGATAAATTGTTCTGCAACACAGTGATGTTGAAGCAAAAAATTAAGAAGTGGAAACTCAGTTTCTTTGCTTATACCTACACAAGTACATAAAATAAAAACTTCAATGAAGTAACTTTAAAAACTAATACTCTTTTTCATGTATCTCAGCTAAAACAAAGCAGTGTATCTTCTTTCATCATCATTGATTAACTGGGTCTTCAGAACAGCATGAAAAAAACAATACAGTGTCTCAAACATTTAAAATATATATATTAAAATATTTTTTAATTTTTTTTATTTATATATTGAAACACAAGAAAAAATGGAAATTCTATTTAGCATTAAAAAGATATATCTAGAAGCAATGGTCCCAGAATAGATCACACATTTTTAGTGTTTTGGAATCTTTACAATTAGATTTCAATAGTAGCAACATATTATTCCTGTTTTTTGTTGTCCTTGATTTTTCTGATAAACATTTCAACTTTGATAAAGTTTCAAATGGGGAGTGTTAGCCAAAGATTTCTAAACATATGTATATATTTGTCTCTCTGTATCTGTTTTATAGGTAAGATTTTCTAAATAAGTATTTTTAAGCAAAAAAAACCATATTTAAACTTCTGCAATATAACAGCTCTCTCTTAAGTACACAAATACAATGTTTACTAACCTTTAACATCTAAATGAAGCTCTTCAGTAAAGAAGGTTTTTGTGTCCTTATTTGAAACTTCTGAAGTTGGCCCAGAAAAGACAGGGTTTTCAGGCATGAGCCTGAACAAGTGATAAAGCAGTTTGTTCAAGCTTTTAGTTCTTCTAAGGTATTGTGAGTAGAGAACTCGCAGCTGGTACCATTAAAAAAAAAACCACAAAAAATACAAAACACACTTTATAAATATAGCTTATTCTGTAAATGATACAAACACGTCCTTGCAGGGAGGAAAAGCAAGACTGTGATTCAGAACAAGTGTTCAGAAGAGCGATTTAGTTCTCTGCACCATTTTGAATGATTAGAAGATCATAATATGTAGCAAGCTTGTTTGAAAACGCAAGAAAGAATCATCTATTAATGAATCTTAATTCTTCATTCCTCTTAATATTACCACCCTCAACTATAGCAGTGCAGAAATCTAAGTCCAGGGATGCTTTCAGAATTTCACTAATTCCACAAAAACAAGAGGTAGGATTACATAATTAATAACAAGGCTGGATGAAACTTCAAGATTCAAACTAAATAAGTAGTTTAAGAAATTCCGTTAAAATGAAAAGACTGAATATATTACCTGAGAAGAAGCTGCTTTGAAGAAAGCTAATGTTAACTTCCAAGTGAGAAGATATCCCAGAACAAGGCAGAACTCATCACTCAGGGGCTGAATAACTGCAAATTCTCCAACTGGAATGCATTCCAGGATGTTTTCTAGCAAGAGTTCTTGAGTGGCCAGGATAGACATAAGAGCTGCTGGAGGTGATCTATGGAAAAAATGTTATCTGGAATAGTAAACTCCAATCTTGAGCACAGCATTAACTGAATTTATGTTCACAGCCTTCCTAGAAAGTCGTGGTAGGAAAGCCATGCATGCAGAACATAAAAAGGAGCCTTTTATTACAGGAAAATTTACTTTCAAATTCACACATCAGTACTATATAGGGATTTTTTAATTGGTGTTTTTACCTTCTTACAAGACAAATTTAAACTGAATGCTGATTGCTTAATCTGGAAGGGGTCTATGGCTGAGATGATTTAACCTACATCATGGATAGCTGCTTTGCTTGCTTTCTTATCACACCAACAAAGGAGCAACTGAACAATGGATCTCCTAATCACTGTTAGGTTTGGATTAAAAAGCCTTTTGCAGCTCCACAGTTAGGAAAGGTATTAATCATTGGGCTGAGGTTATAAAACAAATTTTAACCAGTTACAGTACTCCCTCTTCAAACCATAGGTTTTATTGGATTCAAGCTGTATAAAACACTCAGGTTGATTTTGGAGTTTCAAATACCTGAAGTTACCTGTGCGGATGGACACGTTCTGAATAAAACTAAAAATCTGTCAAGATTTTCCAATATAAAGCATAGCTATGGCACTTAGTCTAGTAACTTTACCCCAAAAAAATTGTAAATACTGTCTCCAGTTTTAGCAAAGGCAGATTTAACCAATTATATTGAATATTTTAAATATTTATGACCCTATTGTCATAGCCATGTAATTTTTTTCCTTTAACTTCTTCTGACAGATGACTACTCTACTGCATATTTCAATCTTAGAACACATTTTAAAAATATGGAAAACAGTCTTAAAAAAATGAGGGAAAAAATACCCACAATGCCAGTTCCTCCTCTTCATCACCATAGGATTTGAGATTTTCGTCATCAAATTTAGGCAATTCAGGCATTAATCTATAGAAATATGGAAAGAAAATCATATTTAATTTTTAAATAATTTTTAATAAATTATTTTAATATATGTGATGTGTAGTTCTTTGCTTATCAATGTCAATATTGCTGACAGGCAATAAAATAATGGCAATTATTCCTTAACAACAACACAGAATCTTTAAGAGACATGTCACCATTGCAAAGAGGGTTCATGAGTAACATGAATGAGCACGTAGCCTTGCTCAGTTCTTTTCCAGATCTCTTACATTTCCTGAGACATGCTAAAACAAAATAAAATTCTCTATCAGAATAAAGCTATTGCACATCCTATTTTTCAAATTCTGTATTCTCTCTTTAGGTATTAGAGATATCCAAGAAGTTCACAAGAATACTACCTATTTTTATTCACTTTCTTAATGCCTATCTAAATTAGTGAAAATAAAAAGGTCATACCATTTAATGATCATGTCAGATGCCAATCAAACCTGGAACACTTCAGTTTACATTTTAGGATTCATTTTGGGGTAAAAATAAATAGCTTTATAATTATGATACTGATATCTATCTAACTGTGATACAGAAAATAAAATTGTATCTTCATGTATTGCAGTAAAATTTCTCAGTATATACTAAGTCTGCTTTTACAATTAAATTTAGCATTCATAGCTTTATATAATGTTCTCCAATATAGAACACAAATTGCCCAGTTAAGAATTTTTGCCCATAATGGTTTTGCTAAACATGCAGCTATAAGTGCACGTACTACAGCACATTTAAAAAATAAAGGGTGGGGGTGGGATGAGAGGTGAAGGAAGTGCAAAATTTGTTGATTCTTACTTATACAGCATGTGGTAGACAGAAATCTGTACAGGTCGAGCCCGAAAAAGCAACAATGGAGACAATGTATTCAGTAGAGTCTGGAGTTTATCTGGAAGATTTGTTTTCTGGCCTGCAACAAACTTCGGTGGCAGTTTATGGTTTAACAACTGGTCCTTCGATATGTAAGTTAGAGCTTCACCCAAAGATATTAACACAGAGTTCTGAAAAGAACCTTCTGATGCATTTTTGGTTTCTCCTACATAAAACAAGACAAGCCATGATGCAAAACGTGTGGATGATATCACAAACAAGCATTGCTAGAAACAACTCAAACTGCACTTAGCAGCACCCATCTAATCTTAAGAATCAGTAGGTTAAGTGCAATTACTTTCCTAATTAGCATGTAAGTGTTAAAAAATCTGAGTTTTTATAAACTATATTGACATAATATACCTATAAATTCAAAAATACAGCCCATTCAGTTCTATTTCAGAACAGCCTGGCTATTGCCCTCTTTGCCATATACTTGCCTGTGATTTTCACCAACAAAGGTAACAGCAAATTGTGAATTCCCTCAGAAAAGAATTCTTTCCATTCACTGATCAAGTTCTTAGGGAGATTTTCAGTAGTTTCAGGAGCTGCAGCTTCGAAGTAAGCACTAAGGGCAGATGCCAAGTCACAACTAACACAAGCAAAAATCTGCACAAGCGGGACATGATAAAGGGAACGGTTTTCACTTGTTGTCTAGGAGGAAATAGACAAAGAGAAAGATTTCTTAACCATAAATTTGCTTTAAAGTATGCTTCACATTCCCTGTCTACACCAGAAAGCATAAGTTCAAAGAAGATTCAATTGCAAAGACCTTTTGAAAGTTATTTGGGGTGGCGGGCCGTGTTTAAAAATGTAAATTATACTCTAGTAAGACTTCCTGAAATTAATTTCAAAGTCTCACCAACATTTAGAATCCTGTATTACTTCCATTATATAACCTTCTTTATAATGACAGAAAGAAAATTCAAACAGGAACGTACCACACCTGGAGCACTTGTGCAGTCCAATGAGACAAAACTGATCTGTGAAGTGCTTTCACTATTCTCTCTCAAACATAAAAGCTTTACCAATATCATATTTGCACTTCCAAATTGCAAAAGGGAATTGACAACATGCTATTAAAAACTAGAAATTATTGAAGTGGCTGTTAGAAGAATATTTCTTTTCCCCCAACATTTCTTCTTTTTTCTATTTTTCTTCTTACTAGTTCCCCCAAAAAGGAATATCATTATAAATTAAAAATATTCCCAAGCACTTAGTCTACACAAGATTTTCACACAAGTTTATTATTTGTTTTTTAAATTTAAAAAAAAAAAAAAAAAGATAGTTTTGAGGCACATGCAAGAATGGTCACATGGAAGTTTCCAGCCTGCCCTTATCAGTGCATAATAACAGAGTGAGAGATTCTGTATCTTTATTTTCTTAATCAGGAAGTAGTCAGCTCACTACTGACCTGTTTCCTAGCAGCGCTAGAATATAATTTTGATATTTCATGTGATTAGTTAGACATTGAAATGCAGATACTGCTTTTTATTCAGTTAATTTTTATGGATCATGTTAGACTTTGGTCTTAAAGGAATATTATTTTTCAACACAGAGATCTACAACATCTGTCGTAGCCAGGTGGGCGTCGGTCTCTTCTCCCAGGCAACCAGCAGTAGGACAAGAGGGCACGTTCTTAAGCTGTGCCAGGGCAGGTTTAGGTTGGATATTGGGAAAAAATTTTTTACAGGGAGAGTAATCAGACATTGGAATGGGCTGCCCAGGGAGGTGGTGGATTCACCATCCCTGGAGGTTTTTAAGATGAGACTGGATGTGGCACTTAGTGCCATGGTCTAGTAACCACGGCGGTGTTGGATCAAGGGCTGGACTTGATGATCTCGGAGGTCTCTTCCAACAAGATCGATTCTATGATTCTATGAACAGACATATTTCAAAATTATTCTCCAATTACCAATGACATTATTAAATATCATATTACTTGAAGATTGAGCTGACTTCATCTCCATATACAATAAGAAACAGGAGAGTATAGCTTTTAAACTACACATGACCTTTGTCAAAGCCCAACACACACAGGACTTTATGCAATTCTTTTTAACGTTGTGTCAAATTTTTGTTAAACTGAGATTACAAGTGTCCCTGCCATATGCAGGGAATGATCAAAAAAGATAACCACATCAAAAGTGAGGATGCTTTCACATTACCTCTAACCAAGCCAGCATGGAGCACATGATGAAGTCCCACTCACTATCAGCCAAAGGAGCTGTGGAATACTTCAGCAACAAGGGAAAGTAACGGATCATCTCAATGTTCAAACCAAGCAACTGAGCACTTGTTTCTTTCAGATTGCTGTAAAAAAATACAGCCAAAGCTTATGTACCTTTATGTTGCAGACATGAGTATCTATATCCTTGCCTTCACTCCTCCTCTCATGAAAAATTAGTCTGGCACCACCACACTCTGCCCTATGTGCTTTTGATACCCTGTCTATCAAAGGCCGAGTGCTACATTAGCTGCCAAGACTACATAAGATTCCTAAATTACAGATTCATAAATTTCTAAAATTTACACATTTGCTCGAGTAATATATTTACATAACCTATGAAATTTAGCAATTTCAATTAAATCAGTGCAAGGAAAATAATAATTTTAAGTCAATAATTTAAGAAAAAAATATAAGCCCTCAAGTCTTCAAATACTGTACATTATAAGAGTCCAAATATTGTACATTATAAGTTTAGATTAGATATTAGTGAGGCCCTGGCACAGGTTGCCCAGAGAGGCTGTGGCTGCCCCATCCCTGGAAGTGTTCAAAGCCAGGTTGGATGGAGCTCTGAGCAACCTGGTGCAGTGGAAGGTGTCCCTGCCTCTGGCAGCAGCGTGGAATGAGATGAGCTTTACAGTGCCCTCCAACCCAGGTCACTCTATGGTTCTATGATTATTCTGAGACTGCGTTGCCAGGATTTTTCTCACTATAGTTAAGACAAATGAATGTTAGTATATCTTCACTCCTTGCTGGAAGCTTTTCAAGTTACATTTTTGGGTCCAGAATTTTAAAAGACAGACACCTAAGTCTGGTATCCAGGTTTTCTTCCTGCTACTGAAATAAGCAATCAGAATTTAGAACTGATATCCAGCAACACTTACAAAAGCTGTTCAGTTCTAAATGCTTTTGAAAACAGTTGACATCTAGGTGCATTTATATAACTCCTTAGTTTCCCACTCTTCAACCATCCAGGTAATTTTCTGCAGTATGAGTTATTAAATACCTAAAGACAGGTATATGAAACCACGGAATGCAGTTCTACAAAAGTTTAAATATGTAATAATAGAACAGTGGATGGCAGTTGTAATGTACAGATTGATTTTGTCTGAGTTAATAACTAGTCCGCATTTTTAAACGCTTGTCTTAGAAATGAAAAAAAGTGAAATTATCTCCAAGTTGCACCCACCAGCTAAAGAGAAAGCTGTCCTCATTATCATTTTTCCAAGATATTATTATTTTCAGTATTCCAGGTAGTAGATGATCACAATCAACACTTCTATCATTCAGGCAGGAGTTCAAAATGGAAAGACACCCAAATGCTCCTGTAATACAGTAAAAATACATATTCAATAGTCTTAATTATCAAGACAAAACAAATGTTAAAATGTGTGTCAAATGACTGAATCATTTTATTTGAATGTAACATTAACATCATAAGACAGTTTGGATAATACCTAAGCTTTCTTCTTTGAACATGTAATCCACAGAAGCCATTGTTAAATCAGAAATACTATATCCAACGCAAACTTTAAAAAAAAAAAATCACAAACCACCTTCTAGAAGATTAATTGATAGTTTATACAATTAAAAAAAAGGAAAGATACCTGCTAAGATTGAAATCTCTTTGTGCTACTAAAAATGTAGTATGCTCAGCAATAATTTGGACAGATAGTGAAGGAAATGCAACTGCGAGTTTTGAATTCTAGTATTAATGAAATGTTAATTAGAGTTCTCGTTGGAATGTTAATTTTTACTTTCAGAGTGAAGTACTACTGTTGCAATAGTACTGTTTTCCATTCTTAAGAAAAACTGCATTTATCTCGATTTCTTGGAGAAAATGAACATTTCCTACAAGCACGATGACAAAGAAATAAGGCAACGTACCACAAAGGCATAGCAAAACCAACCAAACAAACCCCTGCTTCACCTAAACAGCTGAGCAACAATTTACAACAACTTTACCAGCACTTTTCTGACCTGAAAAGAAAAAGACCATTGGAATGGTAAGCCAACAGCCTATGCCCCATTTAATGTGAATTTGGATATATGTGGTCTGCTCAAGAATCCCTAGAAAACTGAAGCAGCAGAAAGGAAATGCAGATTACAAATAGGAGCACTCCACAGCACATGAGGAATGAGGATTCTTTTTCCCATTTTATTCTGTTTGAGTTTCACAGACACAATTTTTGCCTCACTGGTTCACTTAGAAAGCCAAGAAGGTTTAACTAAGTTCAAAGAGTAAGAGTTAGGGAAACTACCACAGCAGAAGGATTTTTAAGATTCTTCTCAGTTGCTGCATGACACTAACACTGATAATTTTCACACTTTAAGGACATCCATTTGAAGAATTCATCTGAAATCCTGAGGACACTGCCAAGGGACAGATATCCACAGTTTAAAGACACCAAAGATAGGGTGTTTTTTCAATTTAAGGAAGCACAGTCCTGTTAAAAAAGACAAAACCTATATTTCAGCTTTTATACAGACTGCTCAATAACAGTTTTTGCAAAAACATATAAAAGCAGTACTGGAAAAAAATAGAAAGTACTTTTAAATTACATCCAATTCATAAATGTGTGTGACCATTTCTAAATAATTTTCTTGAAAAGCAACAAGTTTGTGAAAATATAGACCCAAATTAAGTGGGTATATTCAAAGCAATAGTATAACACATCTCAATCACCTCTTAAGTAATTTTTCCACAGTTGCTGTAGGTGTATGTAGAGCAGTTCTGACTGAGCACACTGTATGCCATGCACTGGAGGAACTACTCAAAAATTGCATGTAAACCATGAAAGAGTTCTTGCCAAAGCATTTGAAGACAATGATGACACTGCCAGTTGACAATAGTAATATTTTTGCATACTGTGTAAAGCCTAAATGGTTAACTCAAAACTTTGATATTTACAGATGTGTTTAAATAAGATAGACCACACAAGAAGTACAATATCAAAATGCTTTTAACAATTCAGCCTAAGTCCTTTAGTTCCAATTTTGTACCAGGCAGTATAGCTTATACTTTCTGAATAAGGCAGAAAGCTGTCTGAAAGAAATATGCAACAGAGAAAACATTTCTTTCTAGAAAAAATAATATTATTATAGTTAAAGCATTTTTACCTAAAAGCAAACATTATTACAAAATAGCTTTCTTAAATTCTAATGAACTAGACTGAGGGAGGTAAGAACATACTCACCATCAGTGCTGGAAAGATCTGTCTGTGTGCATGTCATAAGTTTAGCCACACAGTGGAAGACAAGTTCTCTCTTTTCTTCCTCAGTTAAGAAAGGTGATAAACACTGAAGTGTATGCAATCTGCCCTCTGTTAATGGCAGAAACCTATTAATACAAGCAAAACATCAAGAATGAAATGAACCCAAAAATTTAACTAGAAAACAGAATGTAAATTGTTTCATAATGATCTAATGATCTAATGATCTAATGATCTAATATCCTCTGATGTAACTAATTCCACACATTAAAACGCAGTCTCACTTTCATATGCCACACACATATAGCACTTAATTTTCAGTCCTCAGTAGTCACTTGTCAGAATAAGGATTATTTAACATTCTCAACATTCACAACAGACTGGAAGTTTAGAGGCAGCAGTATTAAGATACCCTTCTGTTGTCTTAAAAAGTTCTCTCCTCTCCCAGGATACAGTGTTTTCTGCACGGATCACTTTAGCCACGGTTAAGGACCACAGTCTTCCATGTTCCTCTGATCTTCAAAGAAGAGGAAAGACCCTGGTTAATATATACAGATGCTCAGAGCACCACAAAAGCATTTGGATGAAGTTTGAATCAACACAGAGAAGGAAATATAGTGGCACTTAATACTCTATACAACACAAAATGTGAAGACAGAGTTAAGAGTTGCTTTACTTGTACTCACCTATCAAATATAGTTTGCTGAAGACTAGCTGTATTACTTAGTGTACTGAACTTCTTGTATGTGATGTGCATCTCTTCTAACATATGAAGATATTCTAGAAGCAGGGAAGGAGGATTCTCTAGTTCTTCAATCCATTGTAAGGAGTACAACAGTTCTGCAACTAATTAAACAACAGAAACTGTTGTTTACAAATGACTGCTGAATATATTCAGTGCATAAGCAAGATGTTTCAAGTCAAGTTTTTGTTGGGGTTTTTTAATGTTTTTAATGCATTAAAAGTACTATATTTACACACAATCTCAGGTGCTTCAGAGCATGAACTGGATATTTACCATTGTACCATAAAATACAAGAAAACAAAAAGCTACAGTAATCTGTTCTAGATATTCAAGAAATTTTAAAGCAAATCAAGCAAGCATGACACAAATTACAGCTCCTCTCTATTCTCCTCTTTTTTTTTGACATATACTTCTTGCAGACAAGACAATCAAGATCTAAGTCCAGAAGAAAGCCAAACAAATTTGATGACAAGAGCTAGCATGCGGTTCCTTCATTAGCTTACAAAGACCCACACTAAGCAATTACACTTCTCATCATGGTGAGATTTTTGGAGATAGAATTATTAATTTCATTTGAGCACTCTAAAAATAAAAAGAAACTACATTCCACCTGGTGGAATTAAGAAAAATTGCTGCCTCAAGCTATATTTACATTATGGCTAAACCCTCAGGGCAGGGATACAGTTCCTATTGACCACTCATGCCAATGCACTGTGTGTTTTGGCAATGAACAAATCTGAAGCTCATTAAAAATTCAAACATCTCCCAGTTGAAAATTCTGTTGAGGTAGGATTTATATAATCAAAAAAGGTCCCAAGGATATAAACACTACACTTGTACATACTTACACTTTTAAAGGAGACTTGAAGAAAAAAAAAACAAAACAAAATGAAACAAAAGAACAACAAAAGGTAAAAGGATAATTTCTCATACCTGTAAGCCAGCCTTTAACTATGCATTTCTAATTATCAATCCAGGTTACAACTACTATAAGATAAAATTCCTTTAAGTTTTACCATTGTAACTTACTTATATTGTCAATTTTCTTTCTTTCAGCATCATCATTTCCATGGACTGCAGCATTTTCCAATACAAGAAGAACCATTTTACTTAATAAGGCTGAAGTACACAAATGGCCTGGAAGTTTAGTTGTGTCACACAGCTTGACACTTGATCCCAGAGGTTCACAATTCATACTAAGCCGTCCTTCCAAAAGAGGTTTGTGTATCCACTGTAATATGTGCATAAAAAGAGTGTGAACAAATAACTGGCATTTTAATAATGCACAGAAGAGCTATGATCTCTTTAATCTTGAAAATTCAGAATTACTAAAAAATAACCACGAAACATATAAATTGACAGCAAAAGCACAATGGTGAGGATGACCCGCTCCAGCATATTAAAAAACCTAAATGCACAGCAGTAATTTGAAACTGCCTTGCTGCTTCAGAAACAAATATGTTTCTTTAGAATTATACATATTTTACAAGAAATACTAGGTTTACTGAAGCTGGGTGGTTGGATAGGAAATTTATGTCCTTCCCCACTCTCTACTATATGTATGTCAGCATTTTGTTGATTGTCAGCACACCATGTTCCTCTGCAGATATTGGCGTCTTTCACAAAATTAATCTTTTTGAAGAATTAAAGTACATCTTCACAAAGTACATTTTGTCAGAAAAAATTCCAGAATTTTTAAGCAAGTTGCTGGTGTTTCATGCAGAAAAGGGTAATTTTGATTTTCTCCAGTCGTACTGGATGCATCCATAAACATAGAGATTTTGTCCTTTTCACGGATAGAGGCTGAAAAGAACCTCTGCACAGACATATGGGTACTCATAACTGCAGTGCCATGTCAGAAGAAAGAATGCTTACCACCCTAAGGGAGAGAGGCTTGAGGAAAGATTGACTACCCCAGGCAAGCCCATTATCATTTCCATACCTCAGTAGATAGAGACTCATGCAACTTCCCCCACTCGGTTTTGTTCGGTGTGACATGCTCAACAAAAGCTCTCACAAGGTATCCAGATTGTCCATCAGCTTCCATGAGCTTCGACAACAAATCACTAACTGCAGAGATCAACATCTGAAGACTGAGAAAAGGAGAAAACACTGCAGACAAGTTTGGCACTCTCCAGTAAAAGCAAGCTGTGTATTCTACATTGATCCAGGTCTCTATATGTTGTACCAATGCTCTATACCTGTTGTACCAGTGGTGGTTTTCTGCTCTGCCCACCGCCTTCAACAGGCTGAAAAGTCTCTCAGCAATACAAATGACCATTAAATAAAAAATAATATAGCACTGATCTTTGTTTTAGAGAACATATTATGAAGCAGACATGTGCATCCCAATTACCTTTTAACGTCCAAAGAGGAAGACTGAATTTGATTCTTGACCCACAGTGCAGCTTTAATCAAAAAGGTACTCTGTTTGTGTGTGCTCTGAAGCTGATGCACAAGTGAATTTACACCAGACATCCAAGTGTGTTTTAATTTGCATACAAGTAAATCTATTGTAGGGAAAAGAAAAAAGAAAACAAAACAATAACAAATGGACAAGAAGACCACCACAAACAGGTAAACTCTAATTACAATCTACATGGACAGCATGTCTAAAGGTCCTTGAGTAGGAAAACAATTCTCTTTTCTATGTGGTTACATGGAAAAACTATCAAGGGCAAATATACAGCTCTCTTGCTGCAGAGCAATTTTAAATTAACTATGACACACAGGTAAAATTTAATTTAATGGAGAATAAGTTATGTTCCTGTTGTCTACTACAATATGTCCACATGGTCTTCAAAACCACACATCTTTTTACTGAAATACTGAACATTCATGGCATCAATAGTCATTTGCAAAGCAGCAGTGGTTCTCAAGCTAGTACTGTCCTACTTCATTTCTATGACAACTCTGAAACATTGTATTTATTTGTGTTGATGTCAGTAAATGCATGTACAAATTTACCACTCTCAAATTCTGCCTTCAAAGAATATAAACGAGGATCTCAGTCTGAACATGAGATGCTGCTAAAGAGGTATGGATCACAATTCGTCTGGGCAACTTAACCAATACAAATGGTTTCAGAATAAATACATGTGTCTGAAGTGATTGCACACATTTTTTCATAGAATCCCTACACTACAAAATGAACCAAAAAAAAATGCTCGTTTCTTGTATTTCATAGACTTTAAATATCTTACATAACACTCCGAAAAGTTTGCAATATCACAGCCTCAAAGTTAACATCAAAGAAGTTTAAAAATCCTTGTAAAGAGATGTACAGGACTTGATGTTTAGTAGTAACTATGGGCACCGTAAATTAAAGCATAAATTTTTGTATCAGTTACAGCTGCAAGTGCTCAATGTATGTGAATTCAGTATTCTATTACATACTTGAATCCGTTTCATGAAAAAGAAGAATTCAGATGTAATCATCACCTGTGAGAAAGTTTGGTTGAAGTTCTTTTTCTAGATTACCTGTTAAGTGTGTTGCATCCTGCCTCTGAGCACACAGCTGGAAGATGGTAAGCAGCAGGTCTTCTGAGGATGGCATCAGTAAACACCCTTTAACGGAGCTGAAAAAGCTTGAGGCTACATCACAGATGAAAGATACTGATGGTTCAGTATTTCCAGCTTCAGAAAGATCCTTTGCTTTAGATAGAGCTGCTTGAAGTTTATCAATAATCCTTTCAATAAAAGTTTCATCAATCAATGATTCTATTGGGGAGAGCAAAACAACAGCATGCTTTGATTTCTTGATAAACATGGTCACTCAAAGATGTCATATTAATATGGACCAATTTGGTTAATATTTACTGATTCTGAAACCGAAATAAAGTGCAAAGCAGTTTCACTCTAATGTATACATAAACTCTCTTATTTCACAGACATCAAGGATCACCCAGCCAAAGTTTCACACTGCCAATCATCTCCTCTCTAAACCATCTGAAGCAACTTCAAAAAAGGTATATAAAATAGAGCAAGTGCAGACTGATCTCTCCCCCTTTTATGCCTTCCTAGCTTCTAACAATCAACTGTGAGCCCAAGATTACACTGGGACTGCATATAATTACCCCAAGCAGACCAGTCTTCTGTGAACATGCTTGGCTCCTTTTTTGTGGGATCCAAGCAGGCCAATCCCATTTATCCTCAAACTCCACAACACCCTGGGGCAATGAGTTCCATTATTTAATTCTAAACTGGAGGAAGAAGTGTACTTTTCCCTCAAGACTGTTATCTAAACATCTGTTAGCAACTCAGGTTCTTCCACTGAAAGAAACAATGAAAAGTTTCTTCCTATTTGCATTTTCCATACAAATTATGATTTTATAGCTCTTTAGCACAACCCCATCCCTAATCACTTTCACTGCAAGTGAAAAATTCTAGTCTGTTTTACTGCCTCTACAACCAGAAGCCACTGCTTGTCTAACCATCCCTGCCAGCTTTCTTTGGGCATATTCTAATTCTATCCCACTTTTTCTCAAAAGCATACAAGTGAACTAGAATATTGCAGTGACCAAAACCACAGGCAGTATCACAGACACTGACTACATGCTCAATGCATTGACTACATGTCATCTGTCCTGGGTTCTTTTCACAGCAGCTCCTAATAACCTGCATTCCTTTTTTACTGCTGAGCACAACTTGCCACTTACAGGGAACCACCACGATGACTGAAGGTCTCTTTTTGAGTTTTAACAGCTCAGAGCCTATCACGGAATCGTTACAGTTACAGTTGGTTCTTCCCTTGTATACTTGTGATATTTACTGGTTTTGGATTTCTTTTGTACTTATATCAGTTAAGCATTCAGTATCATAACACACTGCTACAGGTCTGTGAAGTTTCAGTTTTGATTACTCTGAATAATTTATCAGAAACAATTATCTTCCTTTCAGTATTTATCCTTTTTCCCCTTTAATTCTTATCATCTGATAGGCTACTGATCCATGAAAGGCTCTTTCATTTCCTCCATGGCAATTTACCTTGAGAAACTGAGACAAGAGATTTAAAAAATTTTTTTGAAAGTCCACATACTCTATTTTGACCTAAATCACTAAGTCAAGAACCACCATAGCTCCTGAAAGTCTCTTTGGCTTCAACCAATATGAATTAAAAACAGGTCACCCAGCAGAAAACGAGGTCAGCAGTACCCCCAAGCTCTAGAGTCAGAAAGCAAAAGTCACTGGAAAATCAGCCCTATTTGAATCTGAATTTGAATCTGTTCTTTAAAAACTGACTTTGTTTAGCAATGTGGACCAAAAAAACGGCTCAGGTATAAAAAAAGAAAGCCCAAAAGAAATAAACAAAAACTTCAAACCAACAAATGAACCACAAGAAGAAAGCCTAAATGTTCCAAATTAAGTATTCTGGAAGATCTCAAATTCTTTTCAACCTTATGCAAAGCATAAGTGCACTTCACTTACGCTTTACACTTCACAAACTCCAAGGATTGGAGTATTTACAGTTCACAAACTCCAATGATTATACATGCTTACCACTTTTAACGTGCTGTGACAACACCAAGCTCAGGAGGGTCCACCTTTCTGAAGAGGCTGAGTCTGATGAGGCTGCACTAGGTTTTAAACACAAGTGGCACAGATCATCTGCCAGCATCACCAGTCTTTCTCCAAGTGTATCTCCCTTCAGCCAGTCAGAGACTAAGGAAAGTTTTGTTGTGCTTGAGCATGCCTGAATCACGAGAAAATAATTGTAAGAATCTTTTAAGAGTATAGAATCATAGAATAGTTTGGATTGGAAAGGACCTTAAAGATCATCTTCCATGTTCCAATTCAAGCACCAACCCCCCCTGCCACAGACAGGGATACCTTCCTCTAGACCAAATTGCTCCATGTCCCATCCAACCAGGCCTTGAACACTTCCAGGGATGTGGCATCCACAGCTTTCTGGGCAACTTCTTTTTAACTATTATTACTGAGTAAGCATAAGATTACTATGTCAAACCTACACATAGAGTGGGAATAATATCATCTGTCACAAACAATAAGTCTTTAGGTGTTTACATCTGCAAGAATCCCCCCCAGCTTTCTTTTTGGTCAGAGACAGCAGCTTATGGCTAGGTCAGACCTCTGCTGTAGAGCAAAAAAAGTCACCTTCTGAAAATGCTTCCTTTTCCTGTTCTTCAACTATAGAGCCTGGGGAATTCCTACATTGGAATTACAAAAATAACTTTTGGATGACCAAGTTGGCTGAAATAAAACCTACTTACAACATAAAATCCATTTACAGCACCTGAATTTCTTTAAAAAGAAATGGAGGGTCACAAATCAAAAACATTATTTTGGTGATGAGGTACTCTAAGTTACAAAATCATAAAAATTGAGTATTCCTAAAATACACAGCATGTGTGAGGGGAAGATACTGTGGTCTACGCACTGGATTATAAATCCAGTGCAATGAGTTTTTGTCCAAAAGTTTGTCATATACTTCCTATTGCATCCCACGCAATTACTTAAATGTCAGTCTCGATATTGGGTGTGAAAAAATGGAATACTACCTTTTCCTTGTAAGCATCATGTAAGGGTGATGATATAAATGATCATTTAAGTTATTGGTCTAATCCCCAGCTCCATTCTCTCTAGCTTAGCACGGATAACCAACAAATCAGGAATCCCCCTGGCTCAAAAAGCAAACTGACCAAAAATAGAAGGGACAAAGATTCTTTTGTTTTGGTATCATCATTTCATTTTTAAAACTGTCTCCAGATTTAAATGCATTTAAAACAAACACTACTCTGAAACTATTAATGTAAGATTTTCAAACTATGGAAATTATCACTACGTAGGTAAAAAAAAAAAAAAAGTCATTCAAACACATGTGAGTCTCAAAGCTAACGCCAGAGAAATATTCAAAACTATGCATAACAAGAACAAAAAAAAATAAATCTTAAGGGGTACCTTTTGAATTATCTGGAGAAAAATAATCCATTTCAGATCCATCTGAAAAGAAAATCAAAATTCCACGATATTTAACAAATTTTTTTGCTGAATAGGAAGCATTAGTACCATTTTAACTGTTCTGCAGGGATTAAGTAGAAGTTGCTAAATTTCAGTAACAAAATCAATAAGAGATTTCATTTAAAAGAAGGGCCACCAATGACTAGTATAAACCCACAGTGTATAGAGAAGTAAAAGCAGAGAAATTCTGATGTTCCTTTTTTTTAATGATTTTTACCGTACAGAAAGGAACAGATGTCATAACCTTTCACTCCAACACTGTCACGTCAAGCTTTCCTAAATCTACCTTCCTTAAATTGATCTTACCCAAGTTCATGTAGAATTTTTTCTATATGGCAGTGCCAACATAAGATTATTAATGAACAACAGCCCACAAAAACAGTCATGACTTTGATAAAAATTAATGACATAATGTACAAGTCATACCTTTGCTAAATCATCAAGAATGATTTTCCTTTCTTCATTACTGTTGCAACAACGAAGCACACTGTATAAAATATCAACTAGGAAATGGGTGTCCTTTCTCCAGTCTTCTTTCAGCCAAGTTATTAAATTCATATACAGAAATTGTACAGATGGACTTCTGTTATGAGCTTTCATTTTGTTTTGGGATTCAGCTTCAGCATGGCTTGCATCATTTCCCTGCTCTAAAAGTACTTGGAAAACTCTGTTTGAGGAAAAAGAGTTGAGCAGGGCAGAGAGAAATTTCAAATGCTGTTCTGACTTCTGTTCATTGACATACACAATGCTCAGCTCAGCAAGGTTGCAGACTAAGTTCTCTAAAGGTTCTTTCCTTAGATGTGAACTATGCTGCAAGTCAGCCTGTATTTCAGAGTCACCTTTTCTCACTTCTGTGAGCTTTCCATTCTCTGTGTTTCTTTCAGATTCATCCTCGTCTGTAAATCTGATTTTCAGAAATTTTTTGTTGTTTGGTTTGGTAGCACTCTTTGGATTCTGAAGAATTTCTAGCATACCAGATATGGCAAACAATGATTTCTCATCAGCATCCAACCTATCAACATGAAGTACACACATTTTTAAAAGATGGTCCCAAAAATTTGACAACAGTTTCTGGAAAACTTCATCTGTGCCATCATCACTGGAGAGTTCTGCTTTAGCTTCCCAGGAGCTCAGCATTTCTGCTATTTGATAAAATAATGGTCCACTTTGTAACATGGGCTCCTTAAGAACAGCACTGGTGAAAGGAATTAGCTATTAAAAAAAAAAAATTTATTAAAGAACAGTGATCCAGTTAAAAAATCGTTTTATTCTTTGTCATGCCACAAAATTATATAATTTTGAAAAACATTGCAGAAGTAATTCTAAAAATACCAGAATTACTCAAGCTCGAACACTTGAACACTCATGCTTGAAAATATACAGGATGGCTTTTTTTCCCTTAAATATAATTTAAACTGCACAGTTAAAAGGATGATTTTATAAGAAGAAAAAAAATTACTAAATTCAGTAGCATTATTTTTGTTACTCATGGCTCTCTACAACTGCCTAAAAGGAGGTTGTAGCAAGGTGAGGCTCAGTCTCTTCTGCCACGTCTCAAATAAAAGGATGAGAGGAAACGGTCTTTAACGGCACCGGAGGAGGGTCAGACTAGACATAAGAAAAAAAAAATCACTGAAAGAGTGGTGAGGCACTGAAAGAGTGGTGAGGCATTGGAATTGCCCAGGGAGGTGGTGAAGTCACCATCTCTACAAGTGTCCAAGAGGTGCCTGGACGTGGCACTTGGGGATGTGGTTATGGGGTAATTATGGTGGTACTGGGTTGATGGTGGAACTAGATGATCTTGAAGGTCTCTTCCAACCTGGGTGATTTTGTGTGATTTTTTTTTTTTTTTTTTAAATCTAGGGAAACTTTCAACAGAGAAGTAAGTCCTCACCTAAATTTCACATTTTTCTTTAACGTTATTAAAATATTAATAATGTTAATTAATAATAATGGTAATTATTAAATGTGCACACAAAAATATTCCATATTTCTAATAAATACCTGGTCAGATATAAGCATTTGATGAATTTGGGTTTGGTCATCCTCTTCTATTTTCTGTAGTACAGCAAAGCACAGACACTCCATAAATGCAGTTATAATTGCTGAACTTTCTGAAGGGCTGGCTATTGCCCGCTCACTTGACAACCTGTGAGAGGCAACATCAAAGGGAGGGCACACTCAGGCAACTGTGCTTCCAAGAAACCCCATATGAATGCCATGAATATATCCTCTGTTATGTTGTTCTGATCCAGACAACACCAATATGGGAATATAGGATCATAGAATCATTTACAGGAGTCAGATCAAAATAAATTCAAAATAAGAGTTAATAAACCCAGGCATTTAATATAACACACTAAAATAACTTCTTCATCCAGTCTTAGCATTCACAAAGAAATATCTATGTAAAAAGAGGAACCAGGTCCAGTCAAGCATACTTCACATGCTTCAGCTGGTTGTCAAAATTCCTTTGCAATTTTCTACCCACGCCACAAAGGTTCAGAAAGCGTCACTTTCTGTCATTACAGGTAAGAAAAAGAAAACAAAGCCACCTAAAGCCAGTTTCCCAGTAACCAGTTTGAGATTGAAAAACTGGAATTCGTTTGCTTTTTAACGAAAATTAGATCACACAAATTACCAGAGAAATATTACAATTACAGAATATTCTGAGTTGGAAGGGACCCACGAGGATCACCAAGTCCAGCTCTTGAGTGAATGGCCCATATGGGTATCAAACCCACAACCCTGGTGGCTCTAACCAACTCACAACCTGAGATTGGCTCTAACCAACTGAGCCAATCTCAGGGGCATCATTTTACTACCTGTAATAACATTCGATACACTTTTCAAAACCAACCCATACATAACTCTCTTCTCCAAGAGCTCTGATACAGGCCACACCAACATCAGTTGAGAGCTGATTTTTGTTTAAAAAAATGGCATTTTAGTCCTTCATAAAATAATTTCTCTATGCTTTTGAGTACACAATGCACATGTATCTATTTAAATGAGATTTGACAGAAGGTTGGTTTTGATGCATTTTAAAGGCAAAAAGTGATAGCAGTTTCAATCCTTTAAAAATCAGTATCATAAGAATTAAGGTTCCTGCACACAGGAAATTACATTATCACAATGCTAATTCCCAATAACCTCTGTAAAAATTATACACTGGTGAGAAGAGCCTGATTCTTAAGAGTCACTCCTAATTTTAAATTAATTTCTCATTTTAAAATTTGTCATGGAATAAACACAAAGTTTTGACAAGGAAAGATAAGAATGCTTTATATAAGGAAGATGTAATAACATCAAAAGGAAAGCTGAAGGTTTCTGATGACGGGAACAGGCACAAAGGACTGACTCTAGTTTTAGATATTTAAAAGAATTTTTAAAATATTATTTTCATTCCTTTTTAAAAGCTTGAAGAAGACTAGTTCTCTTATTTCCAAATGTAAAAGAGATTGATTCCAAATAAATAAATTTGTGGTTCATACCCTTGAATTAAAGAGCCGAAAAAAGTTCTGAAATATTCCAGCTTCGGTTTCATAACAGCAGGAGGTACCTTGCTAATGAAGGGCAAGAGGTTGGGGTATATAACGGTAGCCAGCCCTCGTCCACCTTCTCGAAGCACTGTCCACAGCTTTGGCAGAACTCCCTTTCTGGCATTTACATGACTCCAACAGTCCTACAGAAAGAAATTCACTTTCTGTAAATCAAACAAGAATATGATGCCTCAGAAGAACTCCCAAGCTAGACGTTTAACCTGCCTCCCCATATTGTAGCTGAAACAAGTTCTCATAAAATTTGAATTCTCTTAAGTTACTCTCTTTCCACTATTTTTCAAAATCACTTTCTCCCTATTTCAGCTTGTGAATTTAAGAAGTTAACACGACAAAAATATTTCTGCACTGTTTAAAATCAACTGACCTTCCTTACTAGCCAGCTGGAATCAAAGGCTTCTCTTTAATAATGCTTTCATGATGCTTCATAAAAGTCATCATTGTAATTAGCCCTGTATTTAATTTTAAGTTCTCATTATCAAGTGATACTGACTTTAGAAGCATCACTCACTTCGAAACTCTCTTCAAAAATTTCCTGATGGTTACAAAACACTTTGGCACTTTCTCCTCCACAAAATTTTTTGCCATCTGATCTCTTCTATTTATTATAATACTCAGTATAGTTCCAGATACCTATATTTATAAAAGGCTGAGCAAATATTGTTTGGGGTTTTTTTTCCACACAAATTGTTACAGTTCATACTAGCAGTTACAAAAGAGATCTTCATTATTAAGGTCTCAAAACATCACAGTCTTTGGCAACACCTCATCCTGCTAATAAATTCAAATCTGGTATTTCAGTTAAAATTCAGTCAAAAAAAAAAAAAAGAAAAGCTATAGAACCCTTAAACTTGAAGGGGAAACAAACAAACCAAAAATGCACTGCAGGTCATTTTTTTAACTGTCTTTAACCAAGAAAAAGGTTTTAAACATTATTTGACTTACTAGTAACTACATTTAATGAAAGAGATTCAGGTTAATTAAATTAAACTCATAAAACAACTCTAATTTTCAAATACACTGGACACAATAAAGTTACACTGAAACCCTAAGGAGCAAGAAGGAGTATGTAGCCTTGAGGAGTTTATGTTATTAATCATAAAGAAAACTCAGTCAAGCCCTTC
The DNA here is from genome assembly GCF_001604755.1 of Lepidothrix coronata. Taxonomy (NCBI): domain Eukaryota; kingdom Metazoa; phylum Chordata; class Aves; order Passeriformes; family Pipridae; genus Lepidothrix; species Lepidothrix coronata. The sequence continues at coordinate 2,827,460 of NW_016690201.1, read as the reverse complement.
TTCCAAATTCTATACAGAGAACTTGGTGAAAAGTTAAGTTTGAGGAAAATATCTGCCTTTTAGTTTTCCCCATTACCTCAATAGTGGTGATAGCATAAAGCACAGCTTCCCAAAGAGCAGGACACACCACTGCATCGCTGTCATCAATGCTCAGAAGAACAGCAGGACAAACTCTTGGTGCTTCAGCTCTCACCAGCTCAGGCAAGTGCTGGCAAAAAGCAGAAATCAGCTCAAAGAAAGCTGAGCGAACCTGACAGAGACCACAGGAAAAGAAAACAAAATTTGTCACTACATGTAGTTTATAACATTCCTTTTAAAGTCAACATAACTTACAACATCTGGTCCCCATATTTTATTATATCAGCAAAAGTTTAAATATTATTAAAGAAAAATAAAGCAATTATTAAACAGGCTTATCAAATGTTTTACAGCAATTCGTTCAGTTGTATTTTAATATACTTCTCAAAAGGCATTTTTTCCCAAAAGCAACTTGAAACTTGTTAAAAAATACTACCTCATCAGTTCATCACTCTGTGCACTACTGGTCTTAGCAGATTAAAGACCAATAAAATGGTTTAAAAACTGAAAATTCCAAAGCACTAAGAACACAATCAATAAGCTGACAGAGTTCAGCTTATTAGATGAATTAGATGAATTTAGATGAATTTTAAATGATGGCAGATTGCCAAGAAGTAGATCATGATGATATAGAAATAACAATTTGGTCTGCTGGGTAAATTTTAGAGCAATATTGTCTATTTAAGGCCTAGAAACCTGGAGGCTGTTTCAAATATAAGCAAAGTGCAAAGTTCATTCCTGTAGAATACAAGTAACTAATACTTCCTTAGGTTAAGTGTATCACCTTTAACTAAAACCAACCAAAATAAAGAAGAAATTAAAAAGTCACCTGTGGTATGTTGTGTTTGCTGTATTTCCAAAATTTGTTTTGGGATAGAAGCGACATTAACTTTTCCTCTAATGAATGCATCTCTTTTTTGGGCAACATGTTAAGCAACTTTTTTAAAGCTAACAAGGAACAGGTCAGAATCCGAAAAAATTTGGCTTCCCTTTCTTCTTCTGGAACAGTTCTCAGAAGGCAAAACAAACAAAAAAATTAAAGTGAACAACAAATAAATCAGTAGGCTTCCCAAGTTCTTCTAAACTAAACTGTCTTCAGTTTTTTTGTGTTCTTCTTTTGATTTCAGGTGCTAGCAATGTAAATACATAAACTTTCCATAGGTTCTAAATTACATTAAGAAGTGTTCAAAAGAGTCTCAAGTCATCTCATATTCTGCCTAAGCACAAATGCTACTCCTAAAACAGTTGAAACAAGAATTAGATAGCTGGTAACACTTTCAAAAGCATTTAAACTTAAGTCCCAAAGAAAGTCACTAGGAACTGGACTCAAATAAATACTCTGCCTCTTGAAACAAAACTAAACCCACTACCTCCAGGGACAGAGAACCCAATACAGACCAAAATTTAAATCACACACATTAAAGCAGGCAAACATACTGGGGGTCACTGAGTGTATCAGCTGTCTCTTTCAGAAGGTGATCTTGAAGTACCTAAGGGGAAAAAACCCAACACATATTAACACAAATGCAATATTTATATGTGAACAATATAGTCCATACATTATTCAGAAACAGCTCTACAATAAAATTTCCCAACCTCTCAGCTGTCTATTTTAGACAAGCTAGTGAAAAAGAAAATAATTTAACTGACTCATGATCAACACAGTAGCTGTTTGAATTAAAGCTCCACAACACTTTGTAAGTTGCAGCTCTGTGCCAGTGTGCTTCTGCTACAAAGAAGCCAAACTGAGGAAAACAAAAATACTTCTGTTTGCGTACATGGGCCAGCAATGCAATCTTTTACTTTTTTAATCCAGTCAATTCAGTTTCATATAAGACTGGCATAAGAGCATTAACCCTAGTCATTACTAAACTTGTAGAGGCTGAAACACTGCTCAGCATTCTTTATTCCTTTTTTCACTGCAGCTGAAGTACTCCAGCATCTTTATTCCGTCTGTCAGTAACATTAAGTGTTGACTGAGCATCATTACACAGAAATGCACACAAGAAAATTCACTATTCATTCCTCTGTGTTCATCACAGTGTTCTTATTACCATACTCTTTTATATTTATTTATAGAAGTTCTTCCCTGTGAGGGTGGTGAGGCACTGGCACAGGTTGCCCAGAGAAGCTGTGGCTGCCCCACCCCTGGAAGTGTTCAAGGCCAGGTTAGAGGGGGCTTGGAGCAACCTGGGATAGTGAAAGGTAACCCTGCCCATGGTAGGGGGGTGCAACTGGATGATCTTTAAGGTCCCTTCCAACCCACACTGTTCTATATTCTCTTCTCAGGATCAAAATTTCAGGTGAGAAAGAAATTTAACAGTGAAGAATGGATGGAAGCAGGATGAGTTTTAAATTTACAATAATAGTTGATATACACAAAGCCTTAAAGAAACATAAAAGTATAAACTCACATTAAGAATTTCATCTTTACAAAACACTAAGGCTTCAGGCTGTTTGCTTGAAGGAAAAGCTTTTTCAAAAGCTACTTTTGCAGCAGAAGCAGCAGGAGAGTAAGTGTCACACTGAGCAATCAGCCAGTATCCCATGATACTTTTTAAGTAAGGAGCTAAGTGTTTTTTTACTTTAAGAATCAGTTGCTCAAAAGATTGCTGAGTTGCTTCTCGAACACGGCGATCATGATCCTGTCAGAATAAAAAAGAAAGGAAAGTTAATGTTTGCTGGTTTAAGAAATGCACCTTTGATGTCAGATACTTCAAAGCACAGGTGATGATTAAAAAGCCATTTTTGTGATTAATTGGGCTACCTAGATTTGAAAATACACACCAATGACAATAAAGTCTTGGTATCTCTAGGTATGGGGAGAGCCACAGCTTAGTAGCATCATATTCCCAAAAATGTTGAACACTCACAGTTGTAACCTTTTCCCAATATCCCTAACTACAGTATCTGTTTCCAATTTATAAAAACATTTAACAGAAAGACAAGAGGCAAGAAAAACAGGAAACCTCGAAGACATCTTTAGAATTAGAACTACCATAAGTCTACAGAAACACTGCATCATTATTGTTTATTTGCATATGAATTTACAACATCATGACTTTCTAGGCTCTTGGCTCCGGAAAGAAACACTAAGAATTGCTCTAATGGATAAGAATAGTGATCCATTCTGTCCCATATCATGTTTTCAAGAGTAGCCAGTCCAGAGAGTTTAAAATGTATTAAATATATCAAAAAATTAGTTATTATCTGGCTACCCATGGTCCTCCATGTTTGGGTTTGGTTTTGGGCGTTTTTAAATTTTAAGTCTGGTCAGATATTAGTCCCAGGTCAAAAAGATTTATAATTATATTAACTAAACAGTCTCTTTAGCCATTCTAGAATGTACATAAAAGAACTTTTCCTGAGAAGAAATATCCTACCATCTTTTAAACATAAAGATCTAACAACAGATATCTCCATCAATGAAATAAAGCCCAGAGACCCAAAAGTTCAAGATTTCACGCACTGCCAAAACTGAAATATCTCCACAATAAAGAACAATAATTTCCTTCAACTTCATGTTTTTCCTAGAACAAGTCAGTAATTCCAACAAAGGTAGATAAAATCAATAAAGACCACCTTGGAGGTTGTTCCAGAGAGAGGAAGTATACAGAGAAGTTTCTAATTTAAATACTTCAGTACTTACTAGTGAAATTTTACAATAAATTCTTGGCCAGTAAGGAAGAACACCTTTAACAACTTCTGCTTCTCTTTCCTTGCACATTGTCCCAAACTCTTGCATAGCCTAAAATCAAAATATCAAGAGAATGACTTAAGAAGTCAGACAGATATTTTCTGTAATTTACCAGCTTATATCTGAAACTGCAACTCTCTTTTTAAAAAATCAATTTATCTCTTGCAATTGAGCATCTATAGAGATAACTGCACGATGGACCTTCCTAGAGGTTATCCAAGATAACTTCTGGATTGCAATTGTAGCAAATCTACCAATATGAAATTAATATTAGTTATGTTCACATATTCCTCTCCCATCCTTAAGAAAAGTGTATTGTTTTCCAATAAAAAAAAAGAATTATGGGAGACAAAGGACACACTTACTTTTAGTTTTGTTGTGATGTCCCTTTTAGAAAGTTTTCGCAACACCATTCGGAAGTCGGCATCCACAAGGCTATCTATTTCCTCTGCTCCTTGAATTGCAGGAACATATCCTAGATCACTCTGAGATGTTCCAAAGCCAATGAACCCAGGCACTGTTCCACGTTCTTTGGCAAGGAGCTCTGCAGCTCGGCCGCTGCTAGAAGGCTGACAAAAAGCAGGGACAGCGGTCAATTATGTATTTAATTTTATTTTGCATGCATCGTGCATTTGACATGATGATCCTATTTATATTGTACGATTAACCTTCTAATTAAAATAAAGTCTCACAAACAAAAGGCCACCTATGCTGTAAACATAGAAGTTTGACCTAGAAGATTATTCTTCGCTTTAGAATCAAGCTGAGAAAGTTGAGGTTGTTCATCCGGGAAAAGAGAAGGCTCTGGGGAGACTTCCAGTATCTGAAGGGAGCCTACAAGGAAGCCAGAGAGGGACCCTTCGTCAGGAACTACAGTGATAGGACAAGGGGGAATGGCTTCAAACCGAGAGTAGGTTTAAATGACATATAAGGAAGAAATTCTTCCCTGTGAGAGTGGTGAGGCACTGGCACAGGTTGCCCAGAGAAACTGTGGATGCTCCATCCCTGGAAGTGTTCAAGGCCAGGTTGGATGGAGCTCGGAGTAACCTTGCTCATGGCAGACAGTTGGAACTAGATGGCCTTAAGGTCCCTTCCAACCCAAGCCACTCTGTGATTCTATTCTCTGATTCTATGAATCAGCATTCCCTTTTCTCATAATCCATGATAACTTATGGAAAGTTTCATTGGATTTATACACACACAAAAAAAGCATAACAGGAAAGTACTTCTGTAAGCAAACAATTTATTAAGAAACTATTTATCCTCCTTCAATACTTTTGTTTTTCCTAGTTCTTCTCATGGGCTAATAAGGGCTCCCAGGAAATGCTATTTGTATCCCTGGGAAAAATAAAAGCAGATACACAAAACATTCTCCCAGTAACGAAGTGGCCAAAAAGGATTTTAGAGGAATGGAGTAAAGGGTGCATATGTAAAACAGGATAACACCAGTTAGTATTACAGCGTGTGTTTTCGAGTTTAGCATCTCTTGCAGTTTGCCCCAGTTGCTCACTGTACCACTGGCTCATGTTTATTTCAACTATACTCCTTTGGAAAGACCACCCCACAACCGACTGATGCTTTAATGTTCTCAGCGATACCTCATATTCCAAACACCTTTTACTTCCTAACGGCAGTTGCAGTTTTGTGAGCTTGTGGGGTTTAAGTAATCTTTTCTGAATGTGATCCCTCAACTATTAAGGACACGGTGTGCTGTGTTCTCTAGTCTTCTCTAAATCCACGGAGGAATTACAGAACCTGAACACAAGGTTTCGCACACATCCTGAGAGAGTGCCACCTTGGACAGATTTCACGCCACCACTGGCCTGGTGGCAAGACAGAGACACCAAAACAGGTGAATTCTAAGACTCTCCACAGAAAACCACGCTGAACTTTGCTGAACTTAGACCCGTGGTGATTTTGTAGTTACGTGCCCCTACCGCCGCCCCTCTCCGTACAAACACCACGGCGACAGCAGTCACACACCCCTAAGCACGCCCCAGGCCCAGAGGTGGCCCCGGCCCCGGCTACCGCCACCGGCCCCGACGACCGCGCCGCCTCCCCGCCGGAGCTGGGCCTGGGCGGCCCACGGCAGCCGGAGGGGCCGGCCCCGCGAGCCCCCGAGGCCCGGGCCGCACCGCCCTTCCCGGCCCCGCTGAGCGAGGACCCCGGGGGCGGCCGTTCCCCGTCCCACGGCCCGCGCTCACCCGCAGGTTGCCCTTGGTTCGCTGCTTGTTCTTCCCCCCCATGGCGGCGGCGGCGGCACCGGGACGGGCCGGCACCGACAGGGACCGAGCGGCACTTCCGGGGCGGGGCCGGGGCTGACGGGGACACCCTGGCGCTCAAAAAATCCATTGGAGAATAAAAATCCATCGATCTTAAACGCGCGGAGACTTCGAGCTTCCCGTTGCGCCTTTACGGAGCTTGCGGCCTCCTCGTACGCTTAAAGGGACTCTGGATTTGGGAGTTTCATCCAGAGGCAAAACCGCACTTGCCGAATGACGTCACTCCGAAGTATCGCTACAAATTTTACTGGATCTATACAGAAATATTTAATCAATATTTATTAAAAATATTTAATCCAAAGCGACCAATTTGTGCTTTTTCAGACGTGGGATTTAGATACAGTATCGATAAAATTAGGATTAATTGGTACAACTTCGTTGAAACTGGACTCAAAAACACATGCAGCATAATGCACTTTATATTACAGGAATGAAAACTTGTGAACTCAGAAGGCTAAGGATCATTTCACAGTTTTGGAGTGCGCTGTAAGGGAGCCCATCCCTGATTCTTCATCTTTGTTGCTTCTACACAAACTCTTCAGCTACAGATGTAGTGAAGCCACCACGGTATTTCTCTTACCTGCATACACACTTGTACCTACAAAAAACTCTTACACCTTAGAGTAGGCATCCTAGTTCAGCTTCTTAGCATATGCAAGACTCTTGTAAATTTGCTCCCTCCTTTTGTTTGTTTTTATATAAAATACTGATCTCATGGCTTAATAAATTTTCATGTAGGAAGTAGAAGATTGTTACAAAAAAGTCTTTGTGTAGTGTATGTAAACAGCAGCAATTAATGTAAACATAATGTTCCACCTCCTGAGACATCCACACTGCATTTTTGTAACTTCTTATTCATATATTCATTCCCTATATTCCATCTATTCATTCATCTGTAATTCCATAACTGCCCAGTTGGTTATCAAACGCATTTTTTTTAATTGTAATTAGGTATGTACCCTAAATCTCCTTAAAATCAGAAAGTAAATGAAGTAATAAACTATTCGTGTAATCATTTTCATTATTCGGGATTTCACTGGATATTTGTTTTCATTGAAAACTGAACGCATCACATAAACCATGAATTATTAATTCCCTCTCTGATCAACTGTTGCAGAACAGCTAAGGAATCTGTTATGAGGATTAAATTCCAGTCGTAAGTGCTGGGGCCTGTGCTGATCTTCAAACCCTTCAATGGCCTTCAACCCCAAAGTACATTTGAAAAATGTCAGCACATCCTTTTTCTTCTAAAAAATGATAGAGTTGCCCCAAGTCCATATGATTTCCCCTGGCACCATGTGCGTCAAAACATTTTTCTTCCAAAGTGGAAAACTTCCGTTGGTTCTGAATCTCAGCATGTCCTCCACCCTCCAAAGAAACATCTTCTCTGTGCCGAATGAGAATTCTTTTCCACGTTAGTCTTCTTACTCTGAAAGCAATTGGAGAAATACTAATCTATCTATAAAATAAAGACTGTTTTAGGAAATACTATGGAATAAATATTATCACAAGAGTCAAAAAATTCTATTTGTATATATATATATATACATAGATAGAGATAATGGTTCATGAGCTGGTCATAAAAATACTGCTCACATGCAAACACTCTCATAAGGAGGAGCTTGTTTTTTTATATCTCCTCAGGATTCCAAAACCTTAATGTTATTCCTCAGAAAATAATTAATGAAGATGTGGTTTTCATTTCAGTGCTCACTTCTGCCTTCCCCATGCTAAGAATTCTCATACTCTCTTAGCTGTTATAATCAAATTACAATGTTCATTTAGTCTGCATCGCCCAGAAGTATAAATGATGGAAGCAGAATAAAACACGAATGTAAAGTGATATAAGAGCACACATATCTAACACAACTGGGGTACTGTTGCCCATCCCTAGAAAAGTGACACACAGAGGAAAATAAAACAGAAATAAACGTGCACCATGGTTGCTTTGATTGCTGCAACCAACAGTACAGTGGATATTCAGAATTGTAAATACATTATTATAAATACAGTACTTGGCAGATCTTTAATCTTGGAAGGTGATTGGATTTCCCACCTTCTAGCCACAGGTACAACATGAAAAAATGTAATATTCTAACTACTAACGGCATTTAAGTACAAAGAAAAAACTAACCTTGACCAGAACTCTTCACAATTACTTTGTAAACCTTCTACACAAACAACACCTGGTTTCCCTGGCATGCAAAACCCTGAAAGAGAGAGCTCCTTAGCCCAGTCAATAATATTCTTTCTCTTTTGCTTGTTGTAAATGTGATGACTATAGATCCACAATCGAGTGAATGTAGTGACTTCTGCCTGAATGGCACTTGCAGTTGTCATTGAGGAAGATGAAAGCTCTTTGTCAATGTAAGCAGCTGCGTAGTCTTTAACCCATTGCCTTGCACTCAACATGCAGGGCTCACCACTGCAGTTTTGCATCAAATATGTTTTTAGATCAGAGTTCAGGTGAATCTGCTGAGAGCGGCTTAATAACGATGACCTAAAGGAAAGTACAAATGCAGTTATCATGTGCTTACAATTTAGCATGTTTTGAGAATCACAGAATCATAGAATTGTTAAGGTTGGAAAAGACTTCCAAGACCATCGAGCCCAACCTTTGACCAATCACCACCTTGTCAATTAGACCAGAGCACTGAGTGCCACATCCAGTCATTGCTTGGAGCACCTCCAGGAACGGTGACTCCACCACCTCTTTGGGAAGCCTGTTCCAATGCTTGACAACCCTTTCCATCAAGAAATTCTTCCTTGTGTCCAACCTGAACCTTCCCTGGTGCAGCTTAAAGGCATTTCCTCTCATCCTGTTACTGGTTGCTTGGGAGTAGAGGCCAACCCCCACCTTGCTGCAATGTCCTTTCAGATAGCTGTAGGGAGAGGTCTCCCCTGAGCATCCTTTACTCCAGACTAAACAACCTCAGCTCCCTCAGCCACTCTTTATACAACTTACTCTCTAGACCCCTCCCAAGCTTCATAACTTTTCAAAAGTTTTACTTCAAGCTGCCAAGAAAATCAGGCATATTTACGTGATATGCACTTGCTACTGATATTTAAGTCACATTAGCTGTGAAAATGTCTCAATTAGTATTCAATTGGTGTGCTAACTCTTAAATTCACACACAGTACTACCAATCTGTAAATCAAAATCAGGAAAAAGGCACTTCAAAAGTAAGTATGGTGGCTGGACTAATTTCCCATAATATGCAAGGCTACTTCTTTAAACAGAAGTAAAAAATATCAGAAGGCTGGGAGCAACAGCATTGTGACAGGGGAAAAATAAGACCACTGGCTACTCATTCCTTTAGTTAGTGTTAAGCTTTATCAAAACAGATAATGGTCTTTCTTCTTGAGCATCAGACCTATGAACAGTATGTACAGTAACCTTTCTGTACAGATGATGGCACTCCTACACACTTTTTCCCTTTTCTTCACTTATTTGCTGAGCACACCAGAGAAATTATAACCTTTTAAGATTTGATTTTCTTCAATACTTGTCCACCCAGCCTAATCTGGCAGGAAACCATCAAAAAAAGAGGACTGCTTTCTCTTATTATAACTGTATTTTTGTAACACACAATAACTTTTAAATGCTTTTATGAGCTGCCATACCTCACAGTGATTTCTGGTAGAACAGTTGGATATTTAAATGGCAAAGCACAGGCCATAGAGAATTCCACCTAAAAACAAAGGAGCAAATGCTTAGTTTGAGTAAACCCTAAAATCCCACAAAAAATAAAATAAAATAAAGCAAAAAAAATATATGTTCACAGTACCACAGAGGCATTAGGGACCTCAGCCTTTACATTCAGTACAAACTGAACTTTCGAAGACGGCACCTCTGCAGACTCATTTTCAGCATAGTGTTTCAGTTCAGCTAGAGCCAGCTGGTCTGTCACAGCAAACTCCTCCTCATAAGGAAACATGCTAGACAGTAAATCTAACTCTGAAATCTGCATCTCCGCTTCTTCTTGGTTAGTCATTTCTGTTGTTCCCTGGGCAAAGAAAAATTTAGGGAAGAAAAATACAGCTTGAATGTGGGACAGATTTCATTAACTATCCCTATGTAAATCATATTACAGAATGACAGAATATTCTGAGTTGGAAGGGACCCACCAACGGTATTGAGTCCGACTCTTAGCCTTGCACAGGACACTCACAAGAGTCACACCATGTGCCTGAAAGCATTGTCCAAACACTTCTTGAACTTCGTCAGACTTGGTGCCACAACCACCGCCCCCGGGGAGAGTGTTCCAGTGCCCAACCACCTTCTGGGTGAAACACCTTTTCCTAATATACAACCTAAATCTCCCCTGACACAGCTTCATGCCGTTCCCTCAGGTTCAGGTCCTGCCCCTGCCCCTGCCCCTGCCCCTGCCCCTGCCCCTGCCCCTGCCCCTGCCCCGCTGCCCTCGCCCGGCGCTCACCAACATCACAGCGGAGCTCGGAGCGGTGGCGCCCGCGCATGCGCGGACACGTCCCGCACCCAGCCTCGTCACGGCCCCACAATGCAGCGCGCCGGAAGCGCCCATGGCAGCCGGTGACCGCTGCCCCGCCGCTGGGGGATGAGGTGAGGTTGCCGTCTGCCCCGAGACGGAGCCATGCACCACCGAGTTGTTCGCCCCGCGGCACCGGCAGGTGAGGGACGGGAGCCCCGCGCTGCTGCCGCTGCGCTCCTACCGCCGCGCTCCTACCGCCGCGGCCTCTCTCCTCCTCACCCAGCGCGGAGCTCCCTCCGAAGCCACCGCTCCGGCCGGGACACGCGGCGCTCCCGATTGGCTGCGGTGCCTGTCAGTGATGGCGCGGGAGGCGGGCGCGGGCCAATGGGAAATGGGCGGGGCGGGGCAGCGGCGCGCGGCGTGGGGGCGGCGTGCACGTGGGGTGGGGGCGCGGGGCGGCCCCGGGGCTGCGGAACGGGACGGGCAGAGCGGCCGCCTGAGCGCCCACCTGAGTACGGAGCGCCCGTCTGGGCGCCCTCCTGAGAGCCCACAAGAGTGCCGAGTGCTCACCTGAGCGCCCACCTGAGCGCCCACCTCAGTGCCAAGTGCCCATCTGAGCGCCCACCTAAAATACCGAGTGCTCACCTGAGCGCCCACTTGAGTACCAAGTGCCCACCTGAGCACTCACCGAGTGCCGAGTGCCCACCTGAGCACCCACCGAGTGCCCAGGTGAATACCCAGCCGGTCTGTGCCCATCCACAAGGCACACCTGCTCCCCGTCGTGGCGGGCTGTCCTTGCTCCCCTCAGGAGCGGGCTGTCGGCTGGCGACAGGAGCCCGGCAGAGCCATTGGAGCCCAGCCTGCTCCCCCGCCACACCCCGGTGGCTCCCAGGTGAGCCTCTGAGGGCGTTTTGCCAGGGTGTCAGGTGCAGGTGCGCATTTGCAGACTGCTCCATCTTATCTCAAAAAATACTAAATAAAATACCAAAAACAACGACTAAGTTAGTCGTTTAGGCGGTGCAGCGTGTTTCCTGGTGAGGGCTGTGCCCTGAAAAGGCTAGTGCAGAGCCTGTCAGAGAAGTCTGCCCAGGCACAGCGTGGGTTAAATTAATAGCTACACGTGTTCATGCTGTCCTGCCTTCCTGGCAGGAGCAAGGACAATTTAGAAAAGAATTTTAACAATTAAAAGTTGTTCGTATAAGGTACGTATTGTAGTTTTTGCAGAAAAATGTGGTCTAGGGAAGGGTTATTGGATGAACTGTCATTTCTTTTTGTGAACTAATCGAATGCTAAGTTGCAAAAGTTGATAATTCTGCCCTTAATGAAATGTCTGTCAAGCTTCCATCAGCAACTGGGTCATCTGCCCTAAGAGCATGCTCACGTACACATGCTCATGCAAACGTGTTTGTAAAAGGCTTTTCATTAAAAAAGTCGCCTGTGAGTATCATGCCTAAGCTCTTCCCCACTTAGTTTCTCTCTGATTCTCTTGGTGTGGCTTCATTTTTTGGCTGCGACCACTGCGAGCAGGCAGCTGGGCTCTGTGGCTGGTGTGCTGCCGAGTACGAGCTAAGAAATGGGTTTGAAAGGATGGGCTGATACAGGTCAGATTTAGCGCTGACTGTGTTTAAGTGAAGGGTGGACTGCAGGGTTAGGCTAGCCTGCAAAGACTGCAGAGACTTCATTTGGAACCCTTTTAGCTTCCTTGTTTTCGTTGTATAGAATATGTCGAGTTTTAAGTTTACCTGAGCTTTTTGGATGATCTTTAGTACAGGGGCTGCAGACTAGAAACTAAAAATGTCCTACCATATGTACAGTAGCCACCTTTTTGAAGCCAAGCATTTGGTTTAGGTTTCTGTAGTGGTAGATCACTCTTGTCGAGAAGACCCATCTGAATTATTTGCTTGATGTGTGGGGAAGGTGATGATAAATCTTTCCCAGTGAAGAAATTAAAAAATTGGAACTCCCGTCGTCTGTGTATTTTCAATTATATTAGAGTATTTGCATGTGTCAGACTTCATCAAAGACACAAGGAATTTGCAATAAACAAAACAGAAAGATTGTGATTGCAAATAACTTCAATTGGGACAAAACCAATTATTTTTCATAAAATCCCTGTGTTGTTATTAGTTAGAGTACAAATCCTAACGAGTCATAGTATTTTTGATACTAAAGTTTCCAATCTTCTTGGTTTGTGCAATGCTTTTGACTTAAGATTTTCAATCATTTGGGTTTTGTAATTCACACTGCGATCTTATCTGTACAACAGCTACAATTGTTTCATGTTAAAATATAATTACTATTTTTTTTCTTTTGAAAATGTCAAATCAAGGCAAGTTAGTTCACCTCAAGGGACAGCTTAGCCATAGAAATAACTTGCGTAGCAATGAACAAGTAAAGCCAAAATTACTTTCTAATTTTACTGTTTTTTCTTTCCTAGGTCACTCTTCCTTTTAAGAACAATTACAGACTACAAATATGGGAAAGAAACGCATCAAAGGCAAAACCGCACAGTTTGATGAGTCTCCGGATATACTGAGTATGTTTCCCCAGAGAAGTCTGTGAACCTGATGGTTTTTTACCCTCAAAGAAGGCTTGAAAGCTGGTTAATATTAGAAGGCCTTTACACTAGTCACTGTCCTTGAAGTCTCATTTACAAAATGCGGATTTTTTAAATTGAAACTGAAGTCTAACAAGAAACGTGTTGCTACTTTTCTAAGTATGCTAGAAAATAATAATCTTATCTTGAAAACTAACATTGTTTTCTGGCTTTTAGGAAACCCAGACACACAGTTCTTTACTGATACAGAGATTGTATAAAATTTCTCAAAATATAAAGGGTTTGTAGGGTCAGCTGTTAAGCTTAAGGCTTAAGTAGCATTCTCCTAATGAAAATTTTGTTACAGAAGATTCTTGCTTTAGCAATAAGGGCTGTGATTGAAGTATTTTCTGTGAAATAATTTGTCTTTATTCTAGCTGCTAATTTAGTACTGACCCTGGACACCTCAGCTCTCTAGTCATAGAGAATTTTGGTTAAAATATCTTCCTTTCCTTCTGTTCCTAATAGTTCCTAATCCCAAATAGTAAATTTTATTCTAGCTCTGCTTGATCTCACCCCATCTTGAAATTTATCTTGTTTACCCTGGTTATTGTAGGTTTTGTTTTTCCTTGTGCTGTGTAGCGTTCTCTTCTACCACCTTGTCTGCCAGGTCACAGGTTGCATCTTGCTCATCTGTTTCACTGATCCTGACTGGGGCAGTGAATTGAGCCATGTTTTTTTATCTATGAGAGAGTGCACTTACAAGTTCAGCCAGGAGGCTTGGTGTGATGGCCTGTTTAAATTCAAGTCTACTGTACTTTGTGTTCCTCAGTGTCCTGGTCTTCTTTGGGTAGCTTCTGTCTCCGATGGGTGGCTTTTTTAGCTGCTTTTGTCTGGTTTGGTTGTTTGGGTTTCTGGGGGGTGTTGGTTTGGGGTTTTTTTATTTGTTTCCTGGAGTCTAGGTCCATGTGTGCTGTAACGGTTCCTCTTCTTCTCCAGCAGAGAGATCAGTTATGGTGTCATTGCTGATGGCATTTCACCTCTTTGGCTATAAATAGCTTATTTTACCATGACAGAGTTCTGTAAAGCCACAAAAGAAACTAAGACTTATTATGAATAATTCAACTGTAAAAGTAGTTGGCAAATACAGTAGTTTTGGATTTCTTTTTAAAAAATTTGAAGTTGTAGATGAAGCTTGTGGTTTTTTAAAAGGTTTAAAGAATGCATCTAAATATCTGTATTTGTCTTTTGTTGGCTACCATTTGCACTGTGCTAAAATCCTGTAATCTTGGACAGGAACAGAACTGTAGGTCCAAAATTTGCACCAGTTTGCTATCTTGAGGCTGTAATCTTGCATGGGATCCTCAACAAAGATGGATTCAGAGCTGTTACACTATCTGAGCAATAAAAATACCTCAAAGTACAGGACTTAAGACAGCTTAATTATGCAAACAGTGGTATAATTCTTGTCAATAGCTGTTTTGCAGAAATGTAACCGACAACTTGAAAAATTAAACAGGAAGAAATAAGATAGTTAAACTCCTGAAAGTGGCTCTTAGCAACGGATGCCTGTTCTTGGTGTAATCATTCTTAGCAAAGTTTGGTTAAATACATGTAGTTCACACCAGGCCCAGAAGGTGCAGTTAGGTTGTAGTATCACAGTGCTATCACAGTGCAAAGTGATAACAGCACAGGAACTATGACTGCCATTCTTTTTTTACCATAATCTGCTGCATAATTTCACTGAGGCAGCTCAGCTGGAAGCAGAGACTCCATAATCTCCACTTCTGTAAGACAGGCAGGTGCGGCCTTGGTGATGGGAAACTGTGGTAGTGGGCTGTGGCTGCTCCATGGGGGGTTTGGGAATCATAACATCACAATAATAAAAGCCTGGCATACTAGGTAAGTGTGTATCCAAAAGTTCTGTCAACTCCTCTAACTAGATGTAACTCTGAGGGAAATACTTTTAGCAATACAATAGTTTGGGATGCAGCAACAGTATCCCCAGATTCTGAATGAGGATAATAAAGGGTTTCTTTCTGATACATCTGATAAATTGTCAATGTGTCTTTGACTCTAGAAAGACTATCTAGCTTCTGGATTGCTGCCTGTGTCCTTAACATTTGCATTTGTTATGATACCTACATCCTTGTGCTTTTTATTTTGTAGAACCTACATGCAAGCATATTCGTAAAGGATTGGAACAAGGTCATCTGAAAAAGGCACTGCTGAACGTGGAATGGCATGTTTGTCAGGACTGCAAGGCAGACAATAAGACACAAGAGAAGTCTGAGGAGGAGGAGACTGATGAAGGCCCTTCGATATGGTTATGCCTAAAATGTGGACATAGGGTATCTTTTGTTGTTAATCTGTCTTAATATCTTTCAGGGTCTCATAACATAATAGAACAAGAGAGCTTCTAATTAAACTCTAATATTCTTTCTTTTTTATTTTAAAGGTGTTGCTACCTAAATGATTTTGTATGCTGTAGTGTAGTTAAAAAAATGTCTGCTCTAAATGTCAAATGAAGTACTTGAAAGCTTGGCACAAAGGCATTTAGCAAGCTTAAGGCTAAAACACCATCTTGAGGACTTGTTTTCCTAGAAAGTTCAAATTATTTTACTGAGAAAGTAAAAATGCTCCTAGTTTGTGATTTTTTTACAGTAAGATCTTAATGCTCACATTAATTCATTAAACTTAGAACTCTGCATGCTGAAGAGGTTTTTGTTCTGTTTTGTTCTTTCAGGTGTTCAAACTGAAATTTGTAAATTAAATGTTCAGTCCCAGAGCAGCTTTATAGTAAATTGCCTTTCTATCTGCAGAAATAACTAATAGAGACCCATCTGTTGATCCTAATTAGTTTGACATAATTAAACAGTATTAATTTTGAACTTTGTTTATACTGTGACTTTATGTATGTTTCATTGATTGTCAGCTGGATTTTGTGACACTTCTGGTTGTCAACATTGTAGGGTTGTGACAGAAATTCTCCAGACCAGCATGCTTTAAAGCATTATGAAAAGCCAAGATCAGATCCCCACTGTTTGGTTCTCAGTTTGGACAACTGGAGTGTGTGGTGAGTTTGTCAGGTGACACTTAAAAGACATAGCTGAAGGACAACAGAGGCTGGGTTACAATTTGTCTTTTTTTTGTGAATTCTAGGACTTACCTCTAGGTGTATATTAAAGTATTTCCATACACATAAGTCCCAGCAGTCTTTGCTGATATTTGCAGAATAAATGTTATTTTCTTGTGAAATTTATAATTAGAAAATTTTCATAATCAAGGCTGAAATAGACCAATTAGTAAATGTGGTTGACTTCATATTTTACTGCTTTTACTTGGTCAGAATCCTGACAAATGGAAACAAATGTTGATATGTAGCTCTAAATCATAACTTTAGACCTTGGGAGAAGGTTCTTTCTGATATGCACTTACTGAGAAACTTTTATTGTCTCAGTAAATATGATTTTTTGATGCCACATGTAGTCAGGAAGCACAGCTGTAGAATTAGAAAATGCTACTGAACAAGCAATACAAAATCCATCTCCCTGGCAGTATTTCCTTCTCTTAAAATGAATTATATGTTACTATATGGAAGGAGGAACCCTAATTTTCTAAACTATGCTACAGAAGTACTGTACCTGATGTAAAGAGTTTTCATTTTGCTTAGTAACTTTGTTTGATGATTTAGTATCTGTCATTATGTTCATTTTATATAACATTACCTGTTTTACTTGATCATATTTAGCACTTACGTGTATTGAACTTTGGAATGAAAATGGACATTATTAATAACGTGCATTACTAATGAACTACTGAATTCTTTTTGTGAATTTAAATTAGTGTTAAAATTGTGGGGCTTTAAGTGCTTTATTTTCCCTGTTTTTTAATCAAAGTATTTGTGAATGAGAGGAAGTTGTCAAAGGAGGATGTTTTTGCTTCCTCCTAGAATTTCTTGGTTGTACAAAGTTGCCCAAAAAATGATTCAGAGATTGATATATTGGCTATAAATTATTGTTATAAATCAAAACAGTCAAAAACTATATTACACACAGTGGGCCTGGTACATAAATTCTGATCAAAACTGCTTTTGCTTTTATTAATGATGTGAATATGTGAATAAATCTCTCTATGGTGTGCATGCATACGTGGTTCAAATTGGATATGAATAATACCTGTAAACAGTTAAAAGAAATGTTTTAAGATTGGAGAGGAAGAGGAGTATTCTGCTTTTTTGCATTTATAAGTGCAGTTGTACACATTTTCAGTGCTAGCATGGCACAGCAGTCAGATCTACTTGTGGTTTTGCCCCGTTGGTCAAGCAGCCATTGCTAACAAAACTTTTTCCAATCCCTCGATTCTTTCAAGGTTGCCTACAAATTTTTTGACAGATCAAGGGTTATGATGTTAAAACTGCCCATGGAAGTGACTATCATTTGTTATTCCAGGAGTGAGAATGCCTATTTTTATGTGTAACCAGACAATAGATACACAATCAGGGATCCACAAGTTGAGCCACTTTTTTTTAATGAGATATGAAGAAATATGACAATTGCAGCTAATGCCAGGGATGCTAGAGATTGCAGCTAATGCTAGGGAAGCACTTTGCTGCAGACTTCTCCTGCTTTTTATATCAGAAAATTGAATCTGACTTAAGGTAATCCTGAAATCTGCTGAATGATTTGTACCTAAGAACTGTGAGTGGTGTGTTCCAAAGTGCAGAAGTATTTGTAGTCTCTTCAGTACTTTTTTTTACCTCCTCAAAGAGCTGAACTACAAAATTGATATATGTAAAACTCCTTCAGCTGTGTGTGTTCTGGCAGAATTTTACCCTTCTTGAGTCTTTATCACTGCAGCTTGTCTCACAATTTTGTTTAAAGCAGATTACTGACCTCACCATGCACTTCTTTGCTCACAAAGAGACAAATAGGGTTTGTATCAGCAACAGAAGAGCAAATAAAAGTCCACAGGTCTAGTGGTGGACACTGATTTATTTCTGATCCAATTTAAATATAACTAAGTACTTGCTTGGCTAGAATACTCAGAATATTTTTCCATGCTGTAACATTCATAAGTCATTTCCTTTAGGGACTGATATCTTAGTTTCTTGATTTGGGGCAAAATTTTTTATTTTCCTTTAAGTTTTCTGGCAATGAGGTTTCTAAGCACGTCTCTTCAGAGTCTAGTTTATATTTGTAAATTGCAACCACCAGTCACCAAAATAATTTACTACAGATAATTTTTAAACATTTTATTTTCATGATCAGAAGTAGATTGAACTCTTCTCTAAGACTTCTAAATCTGAAACTAAATCTTCTAATTTTATAACTTTGTATAATGAATCACATCAAACAAGCAAATAGTTCAGGATTTTTAAATAACAGAAAAAAAATAGCATTAATTGTTTTTCTTTTGGGGGCGGCGGAGGCAGGTGCTACATATGTGATAATGAAGTTC
Source organism: Lepidothrix coronata (assembly GCF_001604755.1). Classification (NCBI taxonomy): domain Eukaryota; kingdom Metazoa; phylum Chordata; class Aves; order Passeriformes; family Pipridae; genus Lepidothrix; species Lepidothrix coronata. The sequence goes on along the minus strand of NW_016690201.1, from coordinate 2,808,956 downwards.
CGTATAAAACTTCAACCCAATTGGGCCAGACTGTGGATTTTGTTAGAAAACAAGTTTGTATTGACTCATCACGTCCAGGTAAGTAATTGTAGTATAGATACAGTAAATCAGAAAGTCTGCTAAATGTAGGAGACAGTACTGTAAATCCAGAATTTACACTAAATTAGATTTAGCACCTTAGGGTAAAGGAAAAAGTTTTTTCTTCCTTTTTTTCCCCCTTTTTCTTCACAATTCTGATAGCGTAAGTAATGTCCTAGCTCATGGACCTAATTGGATCAGGATTTTGCTCAGTGTCCCCTAAACTTCTGCAGTTAAGACATACAGGAACAGGAAGAAAAAAAGACAGTTTTACTGTGACTTTTTAAAGAATGACATTCACTTTTTCTGTGAATATGGAATTGACTCCCAGTACTTAACCATGCTGTGTTTATTCATCAGTGTCGCTCAGTCTCTCTTGAGATCTAAAGGAAAATTGTCATTGCTTAAGGATAATTTGATTTGATTTTTCTTAAGTATTTTTCTAGGTACTTGTGAATGTATCAGCTAGAATGACTAAGTCTCCACCTGTTGCAGCACATTTCCCAATGGAAGGAGTACACAAGAGGTTTTTTCACGGGGTCTGTACATTTAGAATAGGCAACTGCAGTGCTTTCAGAACTATTAAGTACTGTGTTTAGCCTGCAGTCTTTCTGTAAAACATGGTTGTTTAAAAGCAAACAAACCCAGCAAAACCCCACAGTTTCCACAATGGCAAAAAAAAATGGTTTTGTACAACTTCCCACTAGAAAACTTGGAAGAATTTGCATATAAAAATAAATGCTGTAAAAAATGGCTTTCAAAAATTCCAGCACCATCCTACACTTGGGTGAAATCACAGGCCCCTTGGGAAATGGATCACAAACATCCAGCAATGCCAATGTGGCTGTCTCCAAATTCAATTTGTTCAGAAAGCAGCTGAGATTTTCCCACAGGAAGCAGAATCTTTTGAGTGGTCAGTCTTTCCCACACACATAGTTTCTCTGCATCTAATATTTGAACTTCATGTCAGTTGCCAAAATTTTCTTCTCAGGTTTGAACTGGAAAACGGATGAATACCGACAGGCAGTTGTTGTCCATTTCACATGTTCCATCTGTTGTTATCCAGCCATCTCTTCATTGTCCAAAGATTGTATTGTCAGTTTTCCTTGCTTTCTCTGAGCTGGCATTACTTGATTTTAAAGTTAATATTAACTCATAGCCCTGTTTATCAGAAGTCTAATCAATCACTGACTGCCAGGCTGGCAGAACAAGTGTGGGTGTTACTGTGGAAATTGCCTGAAATCCCCTTGTGTTTTTATTAAACAGGTCATTGAAACTTTGAGCAATACACTAAAGTAATTTGGGGGGTAATATTTGTAACGTGTCTTAAAAATATAAACCTTCTGTGTTTATAAAATGAACATGAGAATGCTTTGATGGCAGGAGCCGGTTGGATGTTGTAGAAAGCCCTAACATAGGTGATTTTGACACAGGAATGAAAATTGAGACAACACTTGCAGAGCTTCAGAGGTTGGCATGAATGGCTCGTGGGCCAAGAGGCATGTTCAATTTGCATGCTAATCTGAAATGGCATTTCAGGTGGATCTTGATTTGTATTTGTTGTCGTTGTTTTGTTCTGTTTATTTTTTAACTTCTGTTACCTAGACAGTTTAAGAACCTAAACCAGTATTGTTACACTTATACAATTACAGAATTAATTATCATATGTGTAAGTTTTAAACATTGTAGATTGCTGCTGCCTATAATAACCTTTTCCTAGCCTATTCCCTGTTAGTGAGTTAATATGTGGTATGTTTTTTTTAATTATTTCAGTAGAAAAACAACAAGAGAACAAAGAACTTGAAAATAAAAAAGTAGAAAAAGACAGCAAAAATGAGCAAGAAAAAGAAGTCTCGCTTAAAGAAGAGAATTCCCATTCAACTACTAACTTGGAAGTCACTGTGAAAGGACTTAGTAACTTGGGGAATACATGTTTCTTTAATGCAGTGATGCAGGTACAGAAGTTATTGGTATTTTAAAAAAAAACAACTTTGAATAGAAAAAAAAGCTCTAAACAAAACGAAAAAGGCCACAACAACCCCCCCACCTCAGCATTTTACAGTGACACAATTAGACTGTGATTTTTTTCAGCTGCCAAGAATGATGGGTTCTTTCTAAAAATAGTGTGTTGGCCCAGAGAAATTCATAGAAATGGAGCTGCGTGTTCAGACTTGCTCTAAGGGGAAGTAAAAAAAACTGCCTTGTCTGTGAGGGACAGCATTTTTCACTGACGTAATTAAGCATGCCACCTTCCTAGTTTAATAAAAATATGAAATAGTCTGACACATCACCCTTGCTGACCTCTTAGAATATGAGATTAGTACTCCAAGAGCATGGGTGTTTACTGAAACAAAAATGTCTCTCTCAGCAACGGGAGATCAAAAGTAAATGTTAACAGGATGAGCATGTTGCATGCATTGCCATCTTGTGTCTTGTTCAGCTAAGATGTGTATTAAAACTCACATGTGATCTTGTGCTCTTAGGCCTTTGATACTGAAGCTTTACTAAAACAAAATCTCCGCTGTACTTGCAGATTTTAGTAAACTGTTTGCTTTTGATTTATTTTGAAACGCTTTTTAAACCACCCACACTGCATTTTATCTTTTGATTTTTAGAAACAGGCACTAGTAAATACCCTTGTCAAAAGATCAATCTGTAGAAAAACAACAGATTTACGGTTTCTGCAATTTAAAGTAGTATTTATGGAAGGCACTTGGAAGTCTCATTAGCTGTATGGAAATTCCAGAGTAGTAGTTAACAATTCTGGTTCTGTGTTTGGGAAAAATAAATTGCTGCTAATCTAGTTGCTACAAGTTCCATGACTAGTGGAATTCCTGTTGTCCCCAGTTAACAACCTCTTTCTGTCTTTTATGTTCTACAGAATTTATCACAAACTCCAGTCCTGAGGGAGCTGCTTAAAGAAGCTAAAATGCCTGGTACAACGGTTAAAATTGAGTCACCTGAGTTATCCATGGTAATATGCTTTCACCTCCATAGTGTTTGTCCCCACCTTCCAGTCTGTTAAGGGAAAAAGCAATACTTATCTCTGGATTTTAAAGCTGTTTCAGCTAAATACTAACAAGATTAAGAGGTAAAATCAGCAGGAACTTCACCATTGACTTCTGTAAATCTGCTTCTGAATTCAGTGGAGGTTTTTTGTTCAGAGTGAAAGAGCAGTGATTCAATAACTACTAGTTGTTGTAAAAGAAGTGCTTGCATTATGATTAAGTTATTTAAAGGATGACAATACATGACTCTTACTACAGTGTCATTTGTCTAAATGCAAAATAGGAAACTAGAGGATGTCTGTATAACTAACTAACTTGAATAATGCACCTGTCATTACAGTTAGGGATTTGGGTGTGTACAGGTAGGGATTTGGATGGGAAAGAAAGGTCACAATTTTTTTTTAAGAAATTGGGGGGTTTTTTCCTAGTAAAAGCAAGAAATCCAGAGTTGGAACTAAGCAATACATAATTAATGACTTTTGGTATCATTTCATGATAAACCATGGGTTGTTTTTGTCAGGTTAACTTATTGCCATTTTGGAATTTTGTATATTCTGTATTACAACGAAGTTTTCAAAAACTGAAGGGTTTACATAAGGAAAAACTTACTATAGAAGAATCAGTCACTAAATTAAGGCAAAACAGCTCCTTTGCTTTTCTTTCAAACAGGAACCTCAGCTGATAAAACTAGATCAGCCATGTCCTTTGACATTAGCCATGCATCAGTTTCTGACAGAAATGCAAGAGACAAAAAAAGGGGTAGTCACTCCTAAGGAACTTTTTGCTCAGGTTTGTAAAAAGTGAGTATCTGTACAATTGCATGTCATAGTGACCATGAAAAAGTTTGTTGTCTAAAAGACGGTCAGTTTTTTCCCTTTTTTTAACACAAGCTCACATCACAGCATATAAAATTTGTAGAATACTTAAAAAGCTTTGACCGAAGAGAATAAAGAGCAAAATCTAAATGAACAGCAGTAAAATGAAAGATATTCAGTGACATATAGTGATTATTTGGCTTTGTGTTTTTAGAAAATACCATATGTAGACACTTGTTGTTTTTGTATACATACATTATGAAGACTTCCTCCTTGTGTGCCTGGTGTGAGTTGGTTTTGCTTTGTTTATCTCTGGGTTCAGTTACACTTCACAAGTAATGTTTCATTTAACAGAGCAATACGATTTAAAGGTTATCAGCAGCAAGACAGTCATGAATTGCTTCGTTACTTACTTGATGGAATGAGAGCAGAAGAAATCCAGGTGAGTGCTAATTTCACAGTTGTGCATACATTTCTTCTGCATACCCCAGACCCACACTTTCCCCTCTGCTGAGGGGAGAAAGAACCTTCTTACTGAGATACATCAGCCTCTGTAGAGTGGTTGTGCTGCCTATAGCACTTATTTGAAGCAGATTAGCAAAGAGAACCCTCAGAAAAAGTGGGTTTGGAGTATGTGTAGTCACCATAAAGAGTGTCTTTTTGTTTTAATTTCTGAAATGCACTTGTGGAAATTCCATTATTTTTTTTTTTATTTTTTTTTTGCCAGTTTTAGTTTGGGCAAGTATTTCATCCTTAGACTGATTTTCTTACATACTAATTGGAACATTATGGTTGCAAGCCAGATGATTATTTTTTTTTAATATCTGCAGGAACTATTTTGTGTCTCTGCAGATATTTGTGGGGTTTGTATTGATTCTCTTAATTGGTGAAGATTATTATTTTTCCTCCCTCTGAAACATTTCGTAAAGTGAAGTGGTTAACTGAATAAATTTAGGAAATTTTACAGTGTGTATTTTTTTTTAAATTTCAGCAAATAAGTGTTGGAATACTGAAGGCATTGACTGAGTCTAACAAACAAAATGAAGAAGAACTTAAAAAGAAAATTAAAGGTAAAATAAATTACCACAACATCAGTAACATATAAAATCTTCTGTTTTGCTGAAGTATATAAAGTACCATTAATAGTATCAACTAAAAGATACATGTTTAATTGTATAATTTTATGCCTCCTTAATATGTGTGTATCTAGAATATGAGGCTCAATATTTTCAGTCTATATTTAAGTCTTGCTGAACTTGGTGGCATTTCCTTTGTAACAGGATAAGAGAGAGTTGATTCTGTAGACATGGTACATTATGTTTGGGTAGTGATTAATCATTAAATTAAAATATTAGCATGTGAATGTAATTTATGCAGCCCCTAATAACTGTTACTCAACAGTGGTATAAAAACCCCTGAACAGCAAACAGAAGAATTTTTAAACTTTTTTGACATGACTTAGGATGAAGAGAAAATCTAAATGCAGACTCTGTGCTACTCTGAAAGTACAACTTGAGGAAATTGGTTTTGCTTGTCATGTGCCTATAGAGACAGAAGTTGGTGCTTGTTTTTTAAGTTCAGATAGTTGCTAACTCTTGAGAGAAAACAGGAATTCTTACTGGGATGGAGTACTTCTGAGAAAATAGGTAAATGCATCTAAAGTGGAGAAAGTGGTAAAGGTGTTGGTTTAACCAAGCTGTTTTCTGCAAATGTGTTCCCCCCCTTCCTTTGATATACAAAAGATGGTTAATTTAAGAATCTTGCTGTACTTGCTGTCCTGAGGAAACTAAAACAGGCCAACATGTTCCATTATACACATTGCATATTGTATTCTCTTTTTTTAATTTGGTATGCCATAATGAAATTGGCTGCCAATATATTGTATTAACTTTACTATATACTTTTTTAATTCTCAGAATATGAAAAGAAAAATGGAATACAAAGTTTTGTAGATCGAATCTTTGGTGGAGAATTAACCAGCACAATTATGTGTGAGGAATGCAGAACTGTAAGTAAACTGTCCACTTTGAAAAGCCTAGAGTATAATATTGTGTAATCTGCAGGAGAACCTCAAAATGACTGTCTGTAGAGATGAGAGCTGACTAGCTGCATGCTTTTCAAAAAGGGGCATGATTTGGCTGGAATCTTTCCTTCTGTTAAAAAGCTAATCTTTCAGTTCTTTTCAAAAGCCTTCCAGAACAAGAGGTCAGCAACAACAAGCTGCCTCTGCCAGAAAAATTCCCTCTTAGATTCCCAGTGAACACTTTCCTGCCAGTACAAACTGTAGAGCAAATGAATTTTTCTGCTACCAGGAATATGCTGTCAGGAGCCCTTTCCTTTTTTTCATCATTTCCCACCCTGAAATGACCGTGGGATTGGCGAACAGTTAAGAAGGCTTTACTGGGAGGATATACCCTGATAATGAAGTAATTGAGGGTATTAGCAAGTGGGCTGGGTAGATATCATGATAGATTGCAGCTATCAATCTCTTAGACCCTAAGGTGCATTCTCACATTCTAGACCACTAGATCACTGAAATTTGTAAAAATACTTCTTGCTTATTTCTGTGGCAATGGAACTGCTAGATTTTGGTCATTTTTGAAGGTAGGTGAGCTGTGTTTTACATTTGTCTGCACAAGTGAAAGCAGGACGTGAATGTGAATATGCACATAAGCCTATTGACAGCAAGCCAGCTGCTTCCAAACAAAATTAAATTGGATTCTTGATTATTCATTTAAAGGTATCCTTGGTCCGTGAGTCTTTCCTTGATTTGTCACTTCCTGTACTAGATGCTCAGGTAAGAAATTGTACATGTTTGCTTTTTGGCTTAGTTTTTTTTTGCTTATATGAAACACTTTTATTATACAATCATTAGGGAGTCAATTCAAGCATCTTTCTAGAAGTCTCTTTCGCAAACTATCTTGTAAGTGCCTGTAAGTGCCGTGTAAATGCCTGTAAGTTGTGGCTCATAAATTGTGTCTGGAAAATCACACAGGTTGCTTGAATGCTTTGAGGTTTTTTTCCACTTTTTTCATCCATTTTTCTCCACTGAGTCCAAGAACACTTCTCCTAATATTCAGGTTATGGAATAAAGTTAAGAAACGTTGATAGGATAGTATGTGAATACTTATTTGATCAGTCTCCAGACACTCAAAAGACTTGATTTGCTTTGTGTTTTGCATTGATAATCTGTATATGTAATATTTCAGATTTGTTGTGTAGCACTTGCTCACACAGAAGTTAATGAGTAAATATTGAAATGAAACCCCCACAGCCAAAGGGATCACATGTCTTCTGCCACAAACAAATTTCATTTTAGCAGAAGCAAACAAATTCTGTGGCAGGCACTTCAACTGAAGATGTCTCCACTTGTGTAAAATGTTACTCTTCAGTTCTTTAACGACATCTGCCAGAGGCAAACATTATGTTGCCCCCGTACAGGTTCAGAATTTGGCCCTTGATAGCCTTAATTATGCAAGTCTGCAAGTCCTTGTTTCACATGGACCCCCTCTGGAGTGAGACACTCCTTCATAAACATTAGGGGGTGAGTTAGTTGTATGTTATATCATGAAAATGTTGTATCTTGAGCTGAAAACTCAGATAACATCGCATCCCTACAGTTTTCTTTGGAATAGTAGTTTGTTATTTGGGACAGTGACATCGCTAATTCTGTGGTTGTTTTGTGGCTTTTTGGGTTTTGTAGAAAGTAAAAATTACAAAGAGAGAAAACATCAAAAAAAACAAAGAAAAGGAATCTGAAGACGAAGAGGATAAAATCAATGACCATTACCTTAAGCAGAAAGATGAGCCCTCTGGTACAAGTAAGCACCTTCAGAAAAAAGCAAAGAAACAGGCCAAAAAACAAGCCAAGGTTGGTTTTGATGAGTATTTCACTTTGTGCTTGCAATTTCTGTTAAAACCAATTATTTTTGCTCCCTTAGTTTAGATAAAGGCGGAGACAACTTAGAATTTCTCCTCACTCAAATGCACAACTGAAAAGACCAATTATATCTACGTCTTTGCTGTTAAGAAGTTATATGTTCTATTAAGCGTTGCTGTGCTAGGAATAACCTAATATCCAGAGTAATGTTGAATTTGTTTGTCTGTATGAAGTAGCCTTAATTGGTATCAGACAGCTGGTTTCCAGTCATTGATTGTAAGAATATTCACAAAACTTTAGAATACAGACATAAGAAAGGATTGGGAAGATAGCAGGTGGATCGTTATTTGTATTTTGATGATACTGTGTAAAAAGGAGCAGTGGGAACTATATCTCAGTGAGGATAAATTCAGTATTGGTGGAACTGATCACCTCTGATCATTAAATCATAGTTTATTCTCCCCTCCTCCTCCCTTGTGCATCTATGGCATGCCACTAAAAATTTGATAAAGAAGTGGTAAGAAAGGTTAAATATAATTTATACTTACTGTGGGTTTTGTACCCTTTTATATTATGTATTCAAATGTGCAGAGCCAGCGCCGCCAGCAAAAACTTCAAGGAAAGGTGCTTCACTTGACAGATCTGTGTGCAACTGGACAGTCAGAGATAGATGTCGAGTATAACCAAGAATCAGAGACAGAAATTAACTCTGAAACTCTTGATATGAAGAAAGAAGAGGAATCATCAGATGAGTGCAAAGATCACAGCTTAACTCAAAAAGAGTTGACTCTACAGGGAAATAATACGGAAGTTCAGAGCATGCATGAAAATACGGGAAAGCCAGAACAAGAGTGTGTAGAAAATGAATGTCTCGTGGATCTCCCTATGGAAGGCTTGGATTCTCCTATAAAGTTTGTCAATGGCCTTGACAACCTGTCTTTGAAAGATAAGGATGATGACAATGCAGATGAGGAAGAGCTTGCTACTGACTTTGCAAAACTACACTTGGGTGCCAATGAATCTGATATGAGTACCTTAGATGACCTTCAGACTGTTCCCAACAAGACATGCAAAGTATCGACAGAAGATCCCGAAATGGCATTTTGTACTCTGGCAAACAGGGAAGACCTGAACCCAGAAGAAGGTTCAATCCATCACTGTTTGTATCAATTTACCCGTAATGAAACACTTACTGAGACCAATAAACTACTGTGTGATGTATGTACACAAAGACATTGTGGACCAAAGAACAACATAAAAAGTATGACAAACTATTTTTTAAAAGAAAACTTTAAATATGTTCCTATCCACTGTTTGGGTGGGTGAGGGTGGTGGGAATACCCCTAAAGTGGTGTCTTTAGAACTTTGTCTACTTTCATTGTACAGTTCATCATGTTAAAGGGGAATGTTCAGCTTCTCAGTTGTTGTAGTAGATGACATTATAACAGTTTATATAGTGAAATTAAAGGAATTCTTGCTGTAACATTTGTTTTGATGTTAATCAATGGTGGTTTTTCTTTTCTGCAGGTGAAAAGAAATATGTTTATACTAATGCCAAAAAACAGATGCTAATCTCTCTTGCTCCTCCAATTTTAACTCTTCACTTAAAGAGGTTTCAACACGTAAGTACCAGGCTGATGTGGGTATATAGTATCAGTTTAATATGTATACATGCACGTAGTACTAGCTCAATTTGAAAATATGCTAACATTAGTTTTATTTCCCTAAACTTTTGGTCTTTTTCCCAGTTTGGAAGGCATTGGTGTGCAGCATTGGGTTTTATGGTCTCTGAGGTGTTAGGGTGTTTTCCTGAAAGATATTCCCTTAATTAACTGGAAAACACTGTTTTGTGAGCTTATTTACAACGTATTTCCTCATTTTTCTTATTGCTTACTGTATCAAGCAGCATCTTAGCACTAATGGTTTCCTACTATTACAGCAATTCCTGGACTCTTCCATTTCAGTAGGTATAGGTAGAATATGATCCCTTACTAAATAAGTGCAACAAATAAATTGGCAGAAGTGGAAAAGAGAGGATTCTAAGCCTTGTAAGGGGCAGAGGGGAGAAGGAAAGGAAAGCAAAGCAACTTAAGTTTTATATACAGACACTGAAGTAAAGTGCCTTACCTCTTTATTCCCAAGTTGTAGAAAAAAATTTTAGGGTTTTAGCTTTTCAAGAGAGAAAGAGGAGAGGGAGACAGTACTGCCTCTTCTAAATTTAAAATCGTTTGGTGTTTAGGACAAGATAATTGAAAAATAGGGGAGGCAACTTTAATTAGATGAAAAACAATTTCATATAGAAAATGGAAACGTGTAGCCTATTCCAAGAGACTGTAATATGAAGAAAATAACATTTGTCATCATCTATTTTGTTTTTCCAGTTTGATACTGAACAATTATTTGATTAAGGTGGGAACACAAGTTGCATCACTTTTGATGCTGTAAGATTAGATCCTCAGGCACATTACAGTATCTGAGAATCAAGAGTTACTCATAGTTACTGAAGTACATTGGAGCTGATTCTTTTTCCACTTTTGCTACCATTAAGTTAATGTAAGAGTGAGCTGAAGAGCCATCTTAACTTGTGCTCCAGTGCAGCATGTGGGGGCAAGGAGGTAATGCTGGAAAATTGGACGCTGGAGGAAAAAAAAAATAAAAATGTTGCTTTTTCCCTGTTTTGTGTAATGTAAAACTAATTTTGTATTGTTGAAACGTTAACCTGAAACATATAGTAACTAAGCATGGTTTTAATATGCTCCATTTTAACATTATGGGGTTTTCCTCTACTTTGGCTGTTTAAGGCTGGATTTAATCTGCAGAAGGTTAACAGGCATATCAAGTTTCCAGAAGTGATAGACTTGGCTCCTTTCTGCACAGCTAAATGTAAAGTAAGTGGGAAAACAATCAGATTATCCTTTCACGTGTTCTAATGTGCTTTCACAATGAAGCTGATTAGCAGAATCTTTGTAGAATGCTTGTCAAGCTTGTTATTTTGTGTGATAATACCAGATAACTTGTACTCGAGTCGGTGTACTGCGCTGATCATGGCTGTCGTGCTTGCCTGAATCTGTAATGACCAGCTTCCATTTCATCAGCAAACAAATCAGTTTACATTCTTCAAAACCCAGTACCTGACTGACATAGCTAAACTTCTGCTTTTCTAGAACGTGGCTGAAGGGAATACAAAGGTATTGTACTCTCTCTATGGAGTTGTTGAACACAGCGGAACAATGAGGTCTGGGCACTACACTGCCTATGTTAAAATGAGAACTATGAACAACCACCTCTCTGATCTCGTCCTTCGAGGACAATCTCCTCAAGGTAAATCATTAGAAATGTTTTACATATTCTTACTCATAGAATCACAGAAGGGTTGGAAGGAGCCCTAAAGATCATCTAGTTCCAATCCCCTGCCACGGCATGTACGTGCTCCAAGAAGGGCAACAAAGCTGATGAAGGTGTATGAGGAGCAGCTGAGGGAGCTGGGGCTGTTTAGCCTGGAGTAAAGGAGGCTCAGGGGAGACCTCATCACTCTCTACAACTGCCTGACAGGAGGTTGTAGCCAGGTGGGGGTCAGCCTCTACTCTCAGGCAACCAGTGACAGGACGAGAGGAAATGGCCTCAAGTTGCACCAGGGAAGGTTCAGATTCAATGAGGAAGAATTTCTTCACTGAACGGGTGGTTAATCATTGGAGTGGGCTGCCCAGGGAGGTGGTGGAGTCACCATCCCTTGAAGTGATCCGAGAAATGACACTTTGTGCTGCAGTCTAGCTGACAAGGCAATAATCAGTCAAAGGCTGGACTTGATGATCACAGAGGTGTTTTCCAACCTTAAAGATTCTGTAATTCTACTCTACAATTCTTACTAAAGAACCATAGAAGAATTGTTTTAATTCTTTGTAATAACTTTTTACTCCTTAATTTTTCCTTTCTCAGCTTTAGAAACTGAACCAGTCAAAGGGCAGTGGTTCCACATCAGCGATACCCACGTACAAGCTGTCTCTGCATCCAAAGTGCTGAGCTCACAAGCCTATCTTCTGTTCTATGAGCGGCTGCTGTAACTCAGCAGAAGAGCCTTCTTGTGCGTGCAGTCACCTTCTTCAGGTGGTCTGAGCGAAGGCAGAGACTTGCAAATCATGTTTTTAATGTGTTGGAGCTACTGTATACAACAACAGGAATTCACTTTATGCTTCTTAAACACACTGACAAGTGGTTAACTTATACTTTTTCCAGTGTTTTCACTACTTTTCAATAAAAGTTTTTCTCAAAATTACAGCTTTGAGCTTCCATTGAGCAATTTGGGTGTTGACATAGACAAGCAACTGCTCCTTTTTGTTTCCTGCAGATGCTATAAATCTTGGTCAGCAGCTTTTTCATTTTAAAGTGACCAGCTATAATTTTGAACTGTAGTTGTCTTGGCCACCATGTGTTCCCTGTGTTTTTCAGACCTGGGTTCCAAGCATAAGAAGCTGTTTCTTCCTACACATCTTAGAGAAAACTGTAGCGTCAGCTCCCTTTCCACTGTTGGTTTATGTCCAATGGAGGAGCCCTCAAGTTGCAAACTCTCTAAGAATTCTTGTGCTGGTGTTTTGGCAAGGCTCAGCACTTGCCTCTCTCTCCCCCTTTCAGTAGACAGTCCAGTGTAGCCCTTTCTGCACTGCAGGCTTAGGAGAACTAGTCCTGCGGTGACTTGTAACTTTCAAGTTCACTTCTCCACAAGCTGGGCTTCATGTTGACTTTCATGTAAATAAAATCTTGGCTCCTGCATGTTAGAACAGCAGCTGCTTACATTCAGTGCATTTTTCACAACGGCGTTACTAGGAAAATGGGCAGTCTTACGTGTTCTTGTAACCCTTACAGCCATCAGCACTAGCACTCATGCAGCAGTATGCCAATCCCTCAGAAAACTAGCTGAGTTTATTTTGCAGCCACACTACCAACTGCCTAAAGCAAGCATAAGAGCTGTTGTATGGCAGCCTTATTTAGGCATATGACATTTCCAGACTTGATTTAGCCTTCCACTTCTTTCTGGTTGTGAGACAGAGTAGCACTGGCAAAAGTAATAAAAGGATTAATTAGTGAAGTGGCTTGAATTTCAAGTGCAGTTCTTCTTTCAAGCTACTTGGAGACACACAAGCTGTTTGTTTGCTTTCTAAGACAAATCTTAACAGGGGACTTCAGCTGAAAGATACCAGCGCTCTGTATCATGCCAGCTAGTGCTGCTCAGCATTTATTTTTAAGGTCATTAGAATGTGATGCAGTTCACTGCTGTCAAGTTCCTGTTCTGAGAGCATGATGACTCTAAAAGGGTGAGGATATAGATGCATGTAACAAAAATGAATCACAGAATCACAAAATGGTTTGTGTTGGAAAGCCCCATCCAACATGGCCTTGGACACTTCTAGGGATGGGGCATCCACTCCTCTGAACAACCTGTTCAAGGGCCTCATCATCCCCACAGTAAAGAATTTCTTCCATATATCTAACTTAAATTTCCCCTCTTTTAGTTTGTACCCATTCCCCCTTGTCCTGTCACTACAGTTTCTGATAAAGAGTTCCTCTCTGTCTTCCTGTAGCACCCTTCACAGACTGAAAGGTTGCTATGAGTTCTCCATGCAACCTTCTCTTCTCCAGGCTGAACAGCCCCAACTTTTTCAGCCTTTTTGTAAGGGAGGTTCTCTGGTCCCCTTATTGACTTGGTCACCCTCATCTGGACTTGCTTTAACAGTTCTATGCCCTTCTGATGTTGGGGGCACCAGAACTGTAAGCCCTATGCCAGCGGGGGGCTCACGAGAGCAGAGGGGCTACTATAGGCAGGGACCACAGACCTGCTGCCCCACTTTCAGTATTCATTTGACTGTTTACACTCAAGTATTGGCTAAGGAGCACAAATAAGAGCACAAAGAACTGCAACAAGTACAGATTATGAGCTCCCTGCAGCATGCTCATTTGGTGTCCCTGTATGTTGAGTCGGTTTTGCCTGTGACAGTCACTGGTATGTGATCTCCAATCTTTATCTCAGAGCCTGAGAAGTTGTCTCCTTCCTCATTGGGAGAGGGTGTCAGGCAGCCAGTCAAGGTCAGCTCACCACACCCACACACAGTCATCCTACACATTCATGGATTGGGAACAACCATGTCATGCTAGGTCCAAATAAAATTGAGTGTTAGCATTTTAACAGTGAGTATGTTTATTGAAGTGTTTGAAGTTCTGCACTCCATTGTACACTGTTCATAACTTAAAGGCAAAAGCAAAACATTGCAACAGGTTCCAACTGGGATATTAAAAACCTCACATAATCATGTCACTTAAGAAATACTGTTAAACTGTTCAATCATTTTGGTCTTCATCCCAGTCTTTCTTTCCCGATGGAGGTTTAGGGCCACCAGCTGGTTTTGCCATAATGATCTTGAAGAGAATAGAGAAATAGAAAAAGCTAACGTTAGAATCAGGCTCTTCCCCTACTCTTACAGCCACTGATGCTGTCAGCATTCACTAAATTCATGCAGTTTCCCTACTCTGAGCCTAAGCCAGTGATTACTATTATCCACCTAATCGATATACTCACAACTTAGTTATTTTTTCTTGAAAAAGGCAGAAGCTGAATCCTGATACAATAAAAAAGGTATTTTACCTCATTTCTGCATGCAAATTCAGACCAGTTAGTCTACAGAAAGTGAGTGCTTGAACAGACCGGCAACAGACTAGTTTACAGGATGCATGCTACAGAAAGCAGCATTATCAGAGCTATTGTTCTGAATTATCACATCTAAATATCACACTTTAAAACTGTGAAGTCCATTAGTCCTACCATGTTAAAGGCTCCTTCTCTGCACTTGCTATAGTGACAAGTAAGGTAAAAGTGAAACTGCATTTGTCATTCCTTCCATGAAAATTTGGGTTTAGGAGTAAAATTCATTTGCAAAGGCACAAACACGGGGTGTAGCCATCAGCACACAGCAGAAGGCAGCAGTGTTATGTGTCATCAACACAGATACAACCTGCCACGTGCTGGTCAATGAACTCATGCATGCACTCACACACAGATACCTCTCTGCTAGAGAAAACAGAGCTTACTGCACACTATTTTTCAGGCTCATCTTTCCAGTCATCTTTATCCCAATGTCCTTGTTGCTTAGGGACTTTTGGACCGCCTGCTGTTTTTGCCATAATAATCTACAGAAATTTTACATGCAAATACATTTTTGCTAAAGTTTCACAAAATAAATAAAGACTTTTATCATTAAGATTGTAACCTCTATTATTCCTAAAAATTGGATTTTCGTGTAAAAACAATACATAAGAGAAGGTTTCTTCTCTTACATCTTGTTCCTAAAGAAGTCAGGACAACTTTCTGAATGCAAGTATCAACTGTCCAATCTTTAAAAAACAAAACTCAAAACCAACAAACATTAATAGCACCGCCATAGAAGCAGCACCATTCCAGATTACAAGCTGTTGAACAAATTACTTCCTCACTATAAGAAATAAACAAACCACATTTTCAAGTACCATTAATTTTTACACCTTGCATTCCCAGAAGATTCACCTGCTTTGCATGAGGGTTCTGCAAGGTTTCAATTCAGCACCCAAATTACTGTAAGCTTACCTGATCAACCCTTAGGACAGTTACTGCCGCATTTGTAGCTAGCTTGATACCCCAGAATTTTCCAAGATATGTGTCTAATACACCAGCTTCCAACATATCCTTCACTGCAGCAGCTTCAGCCTATCAGATGGGGGAAAAACATCATTCAAAACTTTCTCAGGCTTTTACCTAGCAAGATATTATCACTTCTCTGATCTCATCGTCTCCCTTCAGAAAACCTTCATTCCTAATCCATTGGCAGGAAGACAAAACCAATAATTACTGAAGACTTATTTGCAGTCACATTAGTTCAGTATCCCACCTCCCCTCCTACTGGCCTACAGGGCCACTACACTGTGCTGAATTTAACTGCTTGCTGATTAGAACACTTAAGTATTTCAATTCTAACAAGTTACTATTCCAGACTGTGCAATGCAGAGCTTCCAATGATTTAAAATAATCTATAAATACTTCATTCCAATAGAAGTACTTTTAAACATAATCCTGCGCTGCAGGGCACCAAGTAACATGAGAGACTATTTACCTCGATATCAAATCCAACATTTTTCTTCCCTTCCTGATGCACAGCATAAAGTTTGGAGATGACCTCATTAGCTTTTACTCCGGAGTTTTCTGCCAGTGCTCGAGGAATGGATTCAAATGCCTCAGCAAACTTCTTGATGGCATATTGGTCAAGCCCAGGACAGGTCTAAAGTGAAGTTGAAAACCATGTCAGCATTTCAAAAACCTTAAGGCAGGATGGCATTTTCCCCTACATTTTTTATTAATACACACACATATATATATGTATGAAGTATTTTTTGTATTTTTTGTAAGAGGTGTGAAAAAATGAGAAGTGCAGAAGCCCCTTTGCTGTACCTCTCCGTAAGATGTGATCTGCTTGGCTAATTCGATCTCTGTCGCACCACCTCCAGGAACAAGACGTTTATCCTGTGAACAAGACCACACCAAAACAGTTTTTGTGCTTGAAGCATCTATTAATTTTTACTTTTCAGAACTTTTATACTCCATCAGGAGTGCAACAGAACTTCATTCCACACAGACTTACTAAGAAACGGCTTCCGAACAAACGTGCATTATAAGGGAAATCTAACAGAATTTACTCATTCATTTTATAAAAAGCAAAATAATAATGCAGTGGGGTTTGTGTCCGGGATTGTTTGGCTTTTTTTAAACAATTTCAACTCTTGGCTAACTAATAATAGCATTCCTAGATGTTCTCATCTTTTCTATTATTTTGGTGGGAAATATCATGCAGAAAACCAATCCACTGTACACTAAGTTTAATATGTCAACAGGTATCACAAGGTGTTGGGAGTTTCTGTTTTCTTTCATTTTAAATTAGGCATTTACCTATTAACTCTGGTCTTTTAAACCAAAAAGTAATCATCACAAATTCCTGTAAGCCAGGAAAACTCCTGGAGACAATCATAAACGCACAGTGTTTCTGTGCTCTAAATTAATGTGCATGTCTTGGTGTGTACAGGAGATTAAGGGTCAAACAGTTTTAACAATTTTTGCATGCCTTTTTACAAGTAAATACAGAAACATCCTATGTATTAAAAAAAAAAAAAAAAAGAAAGAATAATAGCCAAGTCCACAAAAGCTGCTCAGAAAAAAAAACCTGTACGACTGAGTTCTTTCCATAAAAGCATATCTGTATCATGTGGAGGAAGCATGTCTTCATACAAATGAATTAGAAATTTAGTCTGCAACCAATCAGTTCCTCCTGATCTCGAATGACAAAGCTATCTAGATTTTCTTCTGTGCCTGGTCTCATTACAAAACATTACAAAACATTTAGAGAGTAAATCAAGAAAGAGCTGACTGTCATTAAAAAGTGACAAAACTAATCTACCTTCAAGCACTCACTCATTACTGGAAAAAATGAGTGCAGTACATGCTGAGCACCACCTTTTATGGATCCTATATTCACAACAGCGTTGGCAGCAATCTTCTCTAGAGAGCCCTCTACACCTCAGTACAACACAGCCTTCTCTACAACTTCAGAAGGCTCCTAAGCAGGTAACATATATACCTGCTACAGCCTTTGTAGCAAATGAGCACAAAGCGGGCACAAGTCTTGCCTCAAACTGATCCACTGCTCACTTTTGATAACTTGCGTGTTCTCGCTACTTACCCTCGTGAGTACTTTGAAAGTATTGACACCATCGTCCACTGCTCTCTCTATGTCATCCATCAGATTGTCTGTAGATCCACGAATGAGGATAGTGGAAATGGCACCATCCTCCTTTTCTGTTCAGACATATGCATTACTGAATTAACTCTCTTACAGATAAAACGCATACGAACATCACACTTTCTAGAAGAGCAGTGCTAGCAGTTCTACAGAACATACATACCATGCTTAAACACAACAACTTGTGTATCCCCAACCTCTGATAAATACACACTGCTGCAGTGACCCATTTCTTCAAGAGTAGGGGGAGTCTGGAAAGAAAAACAAGAGTTAAGAGGTGAAACTGCTCATCACTTCTCACCCTCCTGCTCCTCATTTGAAAAGTCCATACCAGTCTGGGTAGGGCTGTTGCACCAACAGTTTTGCAGAGTCTCCTCAGATCCCACTTGGAGTTCAATCTTTAAAAACAAGTTTCCAGAACAACATTAATACATAAGAATATTCTCTTAACTCAGCAGCATTGTGTAAACCAGTGACAAGATCAAAATTCACTGCATCAAGTTATTAAATCCATTCAACTACTTTTTTGAGTTATAATTATCTACTTTCAGTGATGCTGTGCAAAGACTATTTTCTAAGAATTTAAAAACAAGTAAGAGGTTCAAACACATGGAAATTATCAAACTTCCTCCTCTAATGCAAAAAACTTGAATTGATCTTTACAATGCCTCTGTAATAATCCTTTGTTATACAAGACATTACAGAACCACATTCCATTTCCAGAAGTGCAAACGTTTTGGACACCGCCAATAAATTTACAGCTTTCAACAAAGCACCACCTATCTTTGTGAGACGTTGAGAGCTGCTGCTGGTAAATCTGACTTTATGTTATGCAGACTACATTTTGAGGATCTACAAATATGCTTTATTTATAAGTAAGAAGACAAACAGAATAAAGACACACAGTTATTAAGAATTGCCATCTATAAACACATTAGTGATGCACGAAGGCATTCTCATCATTGCTAAATCATCACAAGAAGACTGTGACGAGGAGAAAACATTATGGAATAGTCTCACATGCCTTTGAGGTCACATCCCTCTTTACTAGATCTAGAAATTTTGATGTTCTTGATTTCAGTGTGCTATAGAAACACTTCAAGCACAATAACTACCCTATACACAAATTACTCCTCCATTAGCTGTCATACGGAGATGAAATTCTACCAAGAAACTTAAGCTGTGAAACAACCAAATTGTAGGTCAGATTTTGACTCACTAGAAAAACAACTAATCTGCAGTATTTTTTTGGTAATTCATTTGAGAGCTAAGCGACAAGATGGTGAGTGCATTTCATAAATCTGGCAGACCAAACGTTTTTATGCTCTTCTAGTACTTACCTGACTAACATAAGGTTGTATTTATTGGCGTAATGAAGAGCCATGTCTGCCACTTTGCCACCCGTTACTACTACGTTTGCACCACTGTCAGCAATAGCTTTGACTTGCAAATCCATAAGATTTTCTTCTCCTTTACTGAAGTTCATCAGCTCCTCAGCATTCTTTATGAGGACGGTGCCCTAGTGAAACACATACACGGTTACCAACTCAGCACTAAACCACAGGCCTACAAGTCTCTGACAAACCATTCTGTCTCCCAACCTATCCATAAACCTCAAGTCATCTTATTTTGTAATGCTGATACCTTTCATAGGCAACAAAGTAAAACAAGTCAAAAAAAAAAAAGAACCAAAGGGGCAATTCTGGTATTTCTAGACAACCTTGAGGTTCAGACATTCAAGCATGCAGTTTGGCTCAAATAACCCAAAAAAACCAACATTACTTCCCCAGTCTCAAAAACCCTGTGAAGCAAAATTAGGTTCAAGCATTTTCTGTGAACTTTTTTAAACTAATAAATCAATATTAACCAAAATATCTCAATCACCAAGTGTCAAGAATATAAATATTAAAGTCTATGTTTATGTGCTCTTATTTTTAGAGAGGTAACTTATTTTGAGCTTCAACATACCTTAGTTTCAGTTATCATCCCATCAAAAGGGCAGGAATACACGGCTATTTTTGCATCTTTGACAGAAGTAACATCTCCTTCAGTTTCTTTTTTAAAAACCATGCCATGCAGTACTGAGGAAGCAGAAATACCAGCACCCTGAAAGGAAATAAATGGAATCTGAGACTTTTTACAAGGGCATGTAGCAATAGGGCAAGGGAGAATGGCTTTAAACTGAGAGTAGGTTTAGATTAAATATTAGGAAGAAATTCTTTAATGTGAAGGTGGTGAGGCACTAGAGCAGGTTGCCAGAGAAGCTGTGGCTGCCCCATCCCTGGAAGTGTTTTAGCCCAGGTTGGACAGGGCTTGGAGCAACCTGGGATACTGGAAGGTGTCCCTGCCCATGGCAGAGGCCTAGATGGATTTAAGGTCTCTCCCAACCCAAACCATTCTGTGATTCTATGATTCTGTGAATGAGGGAACATCATATTTTCAGAATGCTGCACTACACTGCATGAAAAGCAGATCTTACAATCATTTGGATGTAACACACTAAGTTATCATTGCAGCTTAAAGAAATAAGATTTTATCTTATTCAGCAACAACAAACACTGTCTTACATTGTCCCCATTTGAGATTACTTTCAATACCAATGATTTTTGTTTCTGAAAGCTGCTACTGGGCACTAAACAAGGAAAATAAAGACCCATTTTCAAAATCTACTATGCATGCCACAACACAACAGAAATTAAAAAAGAAAAGGCTCTTTCAAAGTTCAGAGATTAACCTTCATTAAACTGTGTACAGTTAATAATACAGTAAAGCTAGCTACTTCAAACTTACCACAATTTTGCACACCCTGATATTATCAACGTTGAAATGACCAGAATCAGGAAGAATGGAAACTGTTCGGGAAAAAAAAAAAAAAAAAAAGAATTAATTCGTGCTGCTTAATGAATAAAGTAGAGCAATGGCATCATTAAAAATCCCTGGAATTTTTCTGAAGTACTAAATTTCAACGGTTCAAGATGCCTACCTAAATTCAAGACAATTATCACCTGCTAACAACTGGCATCAAGAGAAACAGAAACTTTGGTTTTTTACAATGTAGTAATCAATAAACAACACTTATTCAAGCTGCTCAGTAACTGAGTTCAAATACTGATTCATACATGTACATTCAAGAGAAAAGCCTGACTATAAATATTTGAGAAAACACTGGAACTAAACATGAAGGCTTTTTCTTGAAAATCTAAAGAGGAAGAACAACTCAACAGAACTACCGTGTTGCTTCCACTGTTCTGTGGCTAAGACCACTAACAGCTTATCTGAAGAGCAATACATCTTCCTAATTATAAAAAAAGAGGGAGAAAGAGGGGTTTCTGCATTAAAAAGACCACAAAGCTATTTCTATAAACGTTTAGTAGGAAACACAAACCTTTTCTGAGCCACAATGCCAATGAAGAGTTAAACAGGAGAAAGGTTAGCCCTATTCCAGAGGCTAAAGCATTCCACCCAATTCAACCTGTTAGACTAACCATACTTTCTGTCTTACATGCAGCTGTAACGACCATAAGCAAACCTACCCAGATTTTTAGATGCATGCACACATCTGTTCTTGTCCACTTACCACAGGCCTGAGCAATAAGCTTTGCCAAGAAACGTTCATTGCCATATTGTTTGCTCATCACTGAAGTGTGCAACAAAGATGCCACTTCTTCAACATCTCGAAGGTTCTTTGCAGAACAGCACACCAAGTCTGGAAGAATTTCTAGGGCTTTCTTGCAAGCCTTTTCATATCCTTCAATCACCTGTGCATCAAACAATAAATATTCACTACATTGCTTCATACAGCTTTTCTCTCCTTTTCAAACAGTCACAGAACATCAGCAAATGCAGAAGTTTTCAAGGGAAGCTAGCAATCACAAGCAGCAAAACAGTTCTCCTTCAAACATCTTTATCTAAAAAAATTAGTTTAGAAGAAAGCAGGTGACTCACAATATTACAGCCTAGAAATACTGACCAGTGGTAATCTAGATTCAAGCTGTGTGAATTGCAACAATACAACTTGCCTCTGAGACAGATAACCCCATCCTCAGAAGGTCTTCTGCTAACTCCAGAAGAACTCCAGCAAAAACAAGGACAAAATTTGTTCCATCTCCAACTTCTTGTTCTTGCATGTGGGAAGCCATAACAAGCATTTTTGCTGCAGGATGCTGGACCTTTAAAAGAAGGTATACACCTTGGTTACTAATATCCCACCTAAGAATGCAGGTCCAGGCTTTTCTGCACATCCAGTATAAGCTCTCTTATTTCAAATTGTATCTAGAGATACTAAGAACACACAAAATTGGAAAAGAAAGCAGCACAGATTTCCTTAATTGGCTGACTTCCCTAATAAGAAAAAGTACAAACTTATATTAAAACAAAATCAGAGAACTGAACGTTGCTCCTACAACATAAATCATACATCTTTGATACTGGTTCTGTGCTATTTTTACAGGATGCAGTGGCTTCACAACTAAGCTCTGCAACAAGAAAGCACTCTAGAGTTTAGATCTTCAGGCTGAATTCATGTGTAACAAAGCAGACATCTAAATTACAACTTAATTTTAGTGGGGTTTTTTTCTACTAAAAGATTGCGCTGCTTCCCCTTTCTTTCAAATAAATGCAACAAAACGCTGTATTCTTGAATAAAATCAGAGCAGTTGTCATTTTATACCAGAAAGTAACATGCAAAACTCATCAGATAAGGTCACTAGTACGCAGATTATTTTTTAAAAACAGAACTGAGACTTCCAGTTATTCTATTCATACTGAACACTAACACAACGCATTCAGTAAGGAAATACTTAATATTTACACAGTTTCTGTCAGTAAGTATAGAATTCAGTAAAATATTTGTGCTGTGTCACAAATACGAATTTGATAGTACGAGGAAAAGTTAGGACAGAACAGCCTTTTTATGCTTTCACAGTATTTACAGGAGGATGCTGCTATACCCACAGCTTCTTAAATTCTCCTGATGGATTCTAAGCAGACAGGAGAACACGGCAACCAACAACACTGGGAGATTAACACACAACAACTATTTCATTCAGACTTTTCCAGAACACTGTATTTCTAGACATACCCTCTTCTAAGTCTACACAGTGGTTTGGGGAAAAGGAGGGAATTATTAAGCTTCTCCTACAACTATTTAATGCTGCTTTACAGAGTTACATTCCTCACTGTGGATCTCAAATTCAGTGAAAAAGGTAAATTATTTACAAAGTGGCAGATGTAAATAATCTGCCACAGTGACATGCATTTCCCTATTGACAGTCAGAATCATAGCAACCCATGAACAGAAACACCAGTTCACAGCTGACATCTTCTGAAGCAAGAAAACTTACTTCCAGCTCTCTCAGGATAGTAGCAGCATCATTTGTTACAAAAAGCTTCTCCAGATGATTGATAACCATTTTGTTCATTCCTAATGAGGGAAACAAAAAAAAATTTAAAAATAATTCGTTATGCAAGTATTTTTTACGCAGACAGTTTTAAAACTTTCAGGTATATTCTGCATATTAAAATGTTGGCCCTATTTATAATTTAAGAACTTAAAATATTTTTCAAAATAACACTTGGAAATGTGTTACATGAAGGAAAAACCAATAATTTCTGAATAAGCAGTTCTCTCTTCAGAAATACTAGCATGTTATTTAATTAACCAATCCAGGAGAACGCAGTTTGTTTTCGTATATCTGACTGGCCATGGTTATGGTTAAGTTCACTATCTGCCATGTTATCATCTTTCCTTTAGTTTTTGTGCTCTTTCATATGGCAGTAGGGCAGCAAAGAGAACACAGTAACTGCTACAAAAACACGGCAAAGGCAGATACACTGCACTTAAGAGCTAACAAAACAAAATCTGATTTATACAGTCACAAGGATATATTTACAGTTCTACAGCAATTCCAGTGTGTTTCCTCAAGAAACAAACAGCTGCTTCTTTGTCAAGGTATGTTTAGTCTCCAAACACAATATTTGTCTCAAAAAAGTGGCAACAATTTTAGGAATTATTTACCATTTGGTCCATAAGCTGTACGGGTGGTCTGAGCAAGTTCTTTGCACGCCTGGATGTTCCTATAGACAGCTTCTTCTAGTCCTGAATAATGCTAAACAGAAAAATGATCTGATCAGAATTAGGCTAACAAAAAAAAAAAAAGTCATGAGCTAGTAACTTCTCATCAAAGCAGCATCAATCTAGTGAGACCCTGAAAATTTTTTATTCATTTAAATTGATGTCACTTACAGTTTAAATGGAAACCAAACCTTACCCAAAGACGGTGAGAAAAGAACTACTTTTCTCCTTCTCAACTAGGCAGCTCAGCAGGCACAAAAAGCTTCTGAACAGAAAATCTGAACAGTGACTCAACTTTCAATACAGTTTGCACCCTCCCAGTCTTCCAAAAAAGTTTGTGACATGACAAAGGAAAACAGAAAACAACCAAGACAAGACTGGAGAGGGGTAAGGGGGTTTTTGTTAGCAGAGATTTTTGTACGTGCTTTTTTATTCACAGTTCTGTATTCCACAAAAATCATTTAACTCAGTTCTGTGTTCAAACATGCGCATTTTGAAAATTCAGAAGAATCATTAGTAAAATATTTGTGTTTAAGGCTGTGATCAGCCTGGCTTCAGTTTTGAAACCTTAAGAAAAGACAGGATCCCCAGAAAGGGCCTTAAGAAAGAAGAAAGAGTAGGACAAAACATACTGTGTGGACCATAAGAGAGAAAGGTACTCTCTAATGTTTACTCTCTAAATACAAAAACATCTCAGAATGCCAGCTGACTCCTTTGTTTTGCAGAAGAAGACAGCTCTTGCTATTTAGGCCTTGAATTCTCCTTTAGTGAACCAGCAGTAAGGTCACTTTGTTTCCCTGTTCTGCCCCTGCCCTTGAGTATGCCATTATTTGACTCCAACGATTCTAAAAAGAAACACAGAGGGCTTTCAGAACTGCTAACCTCACTCTTCTTCCTATTAAGTAGCAGCAAACAGAAATTTTCTTATTTTTTCCCTCTAATAGAAGTCTCTTGCTTGGAAAGAGGGACTTTCCACAAGGGCCTCCCACAGGACAAGGGAGAATGGCTTCACACTGAAAGAAAGCAGGTTTAGATTAAACATCAGTTAGAAATTCCTCCCTGTGAGGATGGTGAGGTTCTGACACAGGTTGCCCAGAGAAGCTGTGGATGCCCCTTCCCTAGAAATGTTCCTGGCCAGGCTGGATGGGATTTGGAGCAACCTGCTCTAGTGGAAGGTATCCCTGCCAATGGCAGGGGGGTGGAAGCTAAATGATCTTTAAGGTCCCTTCCAATCCAAAGCCTTCGGTTGATTCTGTGATTAAGAAGAAAAAAACCTACACCTGCCTGCTTTCTGTTCTTTTCAAAGAAAGCTGTTGCTTCATTAAGGCACAGTCCTTCCATAACACCAAAATCTTCATTATGCTAACATTAAATACAATGAATATGGATTTATGGAAAAAAAATATATGGAAAATATTGCACTGATCTGCAGCGCTGACAAAGGTCCTTCTCTTAAAGACGCAGGGAGAGTCAAGCAGTTTCTATAACAAGTCGGACACTTCTGAACAGCTTCAACGACAGGGCCCGGCTGAACGCTGCTGTAAAAGCTCTCCAAACCGCGCGGGCACGAGTGGGGCACACAGCTCGAAGGGGCGCATCGGCGCCCGGGCCCCCCGGGCCCGGCAGAGCTTTCTCGAAGGCTGCGTGCGCCAGGCGCCACCCTCCAGCAGCGCGGGGCCGCGCCGGAGCCCATCCCCACCGCGGAGGGGGCCCGGGCCGGGCGGGGGGCAGTGCGCGAACCGCCGGCCCCCGCCCCGCGGGGCACGTGGTACTGCCGGGCCCCGCCGGCCCTCCAGCGCCTTCCCCGCGCCACCGCCCTGAGACTCCTCTTGCACCCACCCACCCGCTCACCCTTCCATTCACCCATCCATCCATCCATCCATCCATAGATGATCTCACCTTCGCCCCCTCCTTGAGCATCTGGGCGAAGCCCGGGGCCTTGGGGACGTGCAGCGCCATCTCTGCTCCGCTGCGGGGCCGCGGCGCGCAGGGCACGGCGGGAGCGCGGGGCGGCGCAGGCGCGCGGCGGGGCCGGGCCGGGCCGTCCTTCCGCCCCTCGGCGCGGGAGGGACGCAGGGAGGGAGGAAGGCGGGCGCTGTAGCGGGAAGAGCGTCGGGAAAGGCGCGCCCGCCAATACAGGGCTGGGGCCGGCTCCCTCCGAGTCTTCCTTTCCTTGTCGAGCTCAGCATACCATTCCCAAGGCGTTCCTCAGGACACTTTGTAATACAAGTCCCAGAAGCAGTGCAGTCTTCCTTGGGCACCAGTGGCAAGCACTGGTCATAAAACTTAGCAGATTCCAGTCAAGTGTTTTGCTTAGTTCTTATCTGACTTGTCCAAGTGGAAGCGCAATGCACAGATAGGAAAAATAAGTATCCTAGAACCACAGGACCGTTTGAGTTGGAAGGGACCCTAAAGATCACCTGGTCCCAACCCCCCTGCCCTGGGCAGGGACACTTTCCACTAGACCAGGTTGCTCAGAGCTCCGTCCAACCTCAACTTGGAACACTGCCAGGGATGGGGCAGTCAGAGCTTCTCTAGACAACCTGTGCCAGTGCCTGACCACCCTCACAGTAAAGACTTTCTTCTTAATATCTGATATAAACCTACTTACTTTCAGTTTGAAGCCATTCCCGCTTGCCCCATTGTTGTCCACAAAAATCGAATTCATTACCTGGTGTGCAACAAGCCAATAATTACACACTTGAGAGAGGCATTGATTATTTATTTCAGAGTTGTGAAAGCCTGAGTGCTTAGTGTTATTCCACAAATCAAGGCAACAAATAGTATGTAGGATAATAAAGAAATGGGATTTTACTATTAAAAACACTTCTCAAGTTTACATTCATTACAATCTTTCCATAACATGAAAGGCTGAATATTTATCTTTCCATAACTTCTGACCTATATTCTCTGATTTTTCAGGGATGATCTCTCCAAAGCACTTGTTTCATCAGAACCGTAGTAAGTGTTAGCTCAGAAATTAAATAAAGGGTTGTTATTGTATGACAATTGTGAGCATTCATCAGACTAGGAAGCTGACATTCCCTTACTGACTCTTTGATAATTAAAATGCTGTTATTTAATTAGTCTCTGAAGTGAGTTATATACAGAAAATTTAACTTGTGTAATGTTGGAACTACAGAAAAAGCAAAGTCAGTTCACTCAGGCCAGTAGTAACTATCACAGCATTGCATGGTGCTTTTCAATAACTCAACTCCACTTGAGTAAAATAAGCCACTTGGGAGTGAAAGACTCAACTCTTCTCATTCAGCATTTCAGCTGTTCAGTTCTCACCAGTTTAGGATTCTTCCTAAGAGTCGGTTTTGCTTGGAGAATTAAATTTACCCCTGTGTGTTTCTGCTCATAATATTGCAACCATGAATTTGGTGTTGCCCAGCAATTCTACACTCAAAGTCCATTATTTTAAGCAGGGACAGTGGCCATAAAGCCAGACCTATCTAAGGCTGTTTGTTTCACCTCTGCATTCTCCTTCCTCTTCTCTCAAATCCTCTCTTGTCAAATATTTGTGCATCCATGTGATGAATCAGATTAGGGAACTGATCTGCATTAAGACTAACCCCAAAGCAGCCTGACCAGCTTTCAGCTTTCCTGCTCACTACATAGCTGTGCAAAACTTTGCACTGGCACAAGGAGAGACGGAGACAGGGCAGCAGTGTTTCTGTGTCTTATGCTGTCTCCAGATATTTGTATGAAGTTTAACAAAGACAAGCGCAGATTCTGCACCTGGGATGTGGCAGCCCTGGATTTACAGACAGACTGGGGAATGAGATGCTGGAGAGCAGGCAGCATCATGGAAAGGGACCTGGGGGTCCCAGTCAATGGCAAGTTGAATATGAGTCAGCAGTGCCCTGTCAGCCAGGAGCGCAAACCATGTCCTGGGGTGCATTAAGTACATCATCACCAGCCAGTCAAAGGAGGTCATTGTCCTGCTCTACTCTGTGCTGGGTGGCCTCACCTCAAGCCTGTGTGCAGTTTTGGGCACCACAATATCGGAAGGATATAAAACTGTTAGAGAACATCCAAAGGACAGCTACAAAGACGGTGAAGGGTCTCGAGGGAGACTCATATGATGAGTGGCTGAGATCACTTGGCTTGTTCAGCCTGGAGAGGATGAGACTGAGCGGTGTTCTGGATTAGGAATAGTACTCCCTAGTTAAGTGCTCCCACTGAAACCATGGACCACTCACTACCTTCCACCCCCACTCTGCCTGCAGCAGGCTGGAGAGGAGAACTGGAGGCACAAAAGGTAAAAATCACAGGTTGAGATAAGAACAATTTACTGAAAACGGCAATGAGATAAGAAAGGAAACAGTAATAGCAACAATACTAATGACAGAGGGTAAAAGAAATAACGATTCACACAGAAACCCCCTGACAGTAGACAATACCCAACTGCCCCCCTCCACCGCACTTATTTGACTAAAAGAGACCCCTTCTCTACTGAAGAGATTCCCTTAACCCTGCCTCTGGCAATGGTGCAAGGTAGTATAGAATAATTTCCAGGTCCTGGCCATGCCCCCTCCTGCAAAAACTAACCTTTTCCATGACCAGAACTAAGACAGGGGAGACCTCACAGCAGTCTACAGCTTCCTCACAAGGGGAAGCAGAGGGGCTGGCACTATGCTCTTTAGTGATCAGTGACAGGACCCAAGGGAATGGCATGAAGCTGTGTCAGGGGAGGTCTAGGTTGGATATTAGGAAAAGGCTCCTCACTCGGATGGTGGTTGGGCACTGGAACAGGTTCCCCAGGGAAGTGGTCACAGCCCCAAGCCTTCCAGAATTCAAGAAGCATTTGGACAGCTCTCTCAGGCACCTGGTGGGATTCTTGTGCCTGTCCTGTGAAGCGCTAGGAGTTGGATTTTGATGATCCTTGTGGGTCCCTTCCAACCCAGAACATTCTATAATGCTATTATTTCTGGAATTGCCCTCTTTGTACAGTGCTTTTGTTGAAGCTTATGCTAGCTACTTTTTTAAAGCCAGAATACCACTAAAGTCAAAATATACATGTATGTTTGTGACTATGAATATAGGCAATATACATATGTACTAATCTGTATTCAATTATCACTAGAACATTTCTTTGTGTTAAAACCAGCAGTTATTTTGGACTCGCTGTCTAATCACAGCTTTAATTTGGCCTTGATCTTTTTTTAGCTATGCATCTACACCATTTATATTCTGCACAGACATTGCCATGTTAAAGGACCATCCAAAGGTCAGAGGGTTGGCTATTAGCAGTTGGCTGCACTTTCATCAGCTAAAATCTATTACTGTACACATGGAAATCCCCAGTTTATCTGTAGGCACTTGTTTGTTAAATTCTAGGGTGGTAAAATTTTAACAGGATCTCAGGAAGTTCATAAAAAGGACAGAAGGTTAATTTCTGTTTATTTAGTTTATTCAGCTGTGGGAACCCAAGCAATGGAAAATGAGGGATAGAAAAGTTTATACTGAAGTGTGAGTATAACAACTGTGTTTGTCCAATAACATTGACACCTTGCCAGTGAAAAATATGTGCATGGCATCTTGAGGGATGGCTGAGGACCACACCTCGTTTACAGAGAACCATGCTTATATGTGAAACAGAAAACTGTGAACCACGTAGCGCCAAACATTCAGAATAATTCTCTTAGTAATAGCAACTGCAGTTACATCAGCTTTTCCCAGATTGTATTTATTTCACTTGTGTCATAATGAGAAGAAACAGTCTAATCAACTAGAGTAAGCCTAGTCAACTAAGTACTGCTTAGGTCATTGCTCTACAAGTCCTGGGAAACACACACTACCCTCATCCTGGGCTTCTCTCACTTGTGCAGAGGATTGCAAGCTGATCAGGAAAGAAAGATTTCCTTACCATTTGGTATTCTTATCTCAGTGTATGCTCTCTCTGCTATAGCTAATCCAGTTAGCTTGAGTCAATGGAAAGCACTTCTGGGGATTTTAGAGGAGTATTGCCTTTCCATGGAAGCAGTAGATTAAATTGTTTGAAAATGTTGACGTGTTAAAGTAGAGAAGCCAGTCCCCAGCTGAGTTAAGGATCCAGGATGTTTGTGAAGCATCTGGAGCACAAGCCTGATGAGGAGCAGCTGAGGGAGCTGGAGGTGTTTAGCCTGGAGAAAAGGAGGCTCAGGAGGGACCTTTTTTTTTAACATAGTACAGTGAAATGAATGTCCAAATGTTCATTATGCATTTTTATGGTCCAGGTTCTGAGTTCTATTGACTAAAATATGGACATCAAAGAGGAGACTGAGGGGAACCTCATCACATTCTACAACTTCCTCATGAGGGAAAGTGGAGGAGCAGGCACCAATCTCTTCTCTCTGACCAGGGAGAGGACCCAAGGGAACAGCATGAAGCTGTGTCAGAGAAGGTTTAGATTGGATATTAGGAAAAGATTCTTCACTCAGAGGATGGTTGGGGGCGATGGAATAGGCTCCCCACGGAAATGGTTATGGCACCAAGTCTGCCAGAGCTCAAGAAGCATTATCCAATAACTCAGAATATTCTATGATTCTACATGTGAGATTCACAACAGATTCTCTGCTAATCATTCTCTTGCATGAAAATGGTCCAAAATATCTACTACAGCATTATGTCAGTTATTTTGATCCACTAACGGATATTCTTGTTGTCAGCGAAGTGGCAAAGAGATGGCAGAAGTCATTAAATCAGTTTTGAAATGGGACAGCATGTGGCAGCGAGCCATATCATCACTCTTACTTTGAACATCAGCATGCCGCAGCTTTAGGAAGCAGTCGTGTGTTCCCCAACACTGCAGAAACTCTGCAAGAGTATTTGTCTTGTTTGATCACTCACAAACACTTTGGATAAGTTGCCCCAGAAGACACCGCCTTTGCAGAAAGAAGTGGTGCAAGGCAGAGTAAGGTATAGAGTAAGGGGTAGATAATGTCCTGGTTCCAGACAGGACAGAGATATAATTTTTTGCAGTAGTTGTGAGGGGGCAGAGCCTGGGGCTGTGTGTGTCATTGCTGGGGGGGGTGGTAAGGGACTCTCTGGCTTCCACACATCATGCCACTGATGCTATGTGGAGTAAGTGGGTCATGCTGATCACACAGCGAGCTCAAATAGGAAATCCCAATCACCCCTGCATCTTGGAAGTCCTCACAAACTGTCCCGAAGGTGAAAATTTCAGACTACCATCAGGGGAGGAGGAGGACAAGGTGAGACATGCTGAGGAGTCCCCATATAACCAGCTACCTGAAAATGAAAAGTGATATGTTCTCTTCACTGACAGTTCCTGCCATATCATAAGGATACCTCGAAAGTGCCATATGGAGTCCTATGGAGTGAATTGCAGAAGCTATTGAAGGACAAGGTGGATCAAGTCAGGTTGCAGTTCTGAAAGCTGTCCAGCTGGCTTTAGATATTGCTGAACGAGAGAAATGGCCAGCACTCTACGTCTACGCTGACTCATGGATGGCAGCAAATGCTCTGTGGGAATGGACCACAGAACATGTGGGACCACAGAATAGACCAATGGAAAGATCGATTGGCAGACCCATCTGGGCTGCTGGATTGTGGCAAGGTATCGCTGCCCAGGTAGAGAAGTTGGCTGTAAAAGTACATTATGTAGGTGCCCACATACCCAAGAGTCGGGCCACTGAAGAACATTGCCACAGCGGACAGGTGGATTGAGCTGTCAAGATTAAACTGACTCAGGTGGATATGGACTGGCAGCATAAGGGTGAATTATTTCTGGTATGGTGGGCCCATGATGCCTTGGGTCATCAGGGAAGAGATGCAACACAGAGATGGTCTTGTGATCGAGGAGCGGATGGACACCATCTCCCAGGTTGTCTGTGAAACATGCACTGCAGTCAAGCAGACCAAGTGGGTGAAGCCTCTGTGGTATGGTGGACAATGGTCAAATTATAAATATGGGGAGGCCTGGCATTACTCTTGCAAACCCACCAAGGCAAGCGCTGTGTGCTTATAATGGTGGAAACAACCACCAGATGGCTGGAGACATACCCTGGAGACATTACACCACTGCAACACCATCTTGGGCCTTGAAAAGCAAGTCCTGTGGCAACATGGCACCCCAGAAAGAATTGAGTCGTACAATGGGACTCATTTAAAAAATAGTCTCTTAGACACATGGACCAGACAGCACAGTATGGAGGAGGGATATCATATGCCCTGTCATGCACCAGCCTCTGGGACAATTGAATGGACTGTTAAAAACTGCATTGAAAGCAATGGGTGGTGGGACCTACCAATGGAGTTGGCCCCACCCAATCCAAACCTCCACATACCACAGAAGGGGATAAAGTCTCTGTGGTGCATATGAGAAATATGTTAGGGAAGACACTTTGGATTAGTCCTGCCTCAAGCAAAGGCAAACCCATCCGTGGGACTGTTTTTGCTGAATGACCCAGGTGCATTTGGCCGGTAATGCAGAGATGGGGAAACATGATGTGTACCTTAAGGGGATTTGATTTTTTGAGTGACAAGAGTCTGCAAGGTTGAATTGTGTAATATTCATTGCTGAATGACACTGCTTCTGTATGCCATAACTACCATAGGCAATGAGCATGGACTGGAATACACCAGTTGTGAGCTCTTGATGCAGCTTGCAACCAGCCCAACAGCACACCAACCTTCCTGCCCTGGGAGATATCTAGGACAGATAGAACCCACAGTCACAGACTAAGTGAACTCAAGAGACACTTTGGAGGAATAGCCATTGACTATGGAAATGATACCTGTGCATGTGTGTGTGTGTGTGCATATATTAAAAAATATATATGTATATTAAAATATATATATTTATAGTTGGAAGATGCAAGATCTGGGCATGATGTAGATGTTATAGAATAAGGGGTGGATAATAACCTGGATCCAGCCAGGACAGAGTTAATTTTTTGCAGTAGCTGTGAGGTGGTGGAGCCTGGAGCTGTGTGGGCATGGCTAGGAGTTTCTTCTATACCACCTTACATCATGATCTTTCCCTTTTGTGCCTCCAATTTGCCTCTCCAATCCACTGCAACGGGGAGGGGAAAAGGTGGGGGGAGCAAGCAAGCAGGATGTGGTTTTGGAGTCTCAGTGGGGGCACTAAATTAGGGAGTGCCATCCTAGGCACAAGAATGGTGCAAGATTATACTGGTGTGATCCAGTTCTACTCAAGTTGTCTTCAGAGACTGTGTGACATGAGAAGGACAAATTCTGGTGAGACCCCCACCTGGAGTGCTGCATCCAGCTCTGTGGTTCACAGTACAGGAGGAACATCAGAGTGAGTCCAGAGGAGGCCACCAAAATGATCAGAGGGATGGAGCACCTCTCATATAAGGAAAGGCTGAGAGAACTGGATTTGTTCAGCCTGGAAAAGAGAAGGCTTTGGGGTGACCTAGTTGCAGCTTTGTACTACTTGAAGGGAGCCTTCAAGGAAGATGGAGAGAGGCTATTTACAATGGCATGGTGTGACAGTACAAGGGGGAATGGCTTCAAACTGAAAGAAAGTAGGTTTACGTTAGATATTAGTAGGAAATTCTTTGCTGTGAGGGTAGTCAGGCACCGGCACAGGTCGCCCTGAGAAGCTGTGGATGCCCCATCCCTGGAAGTGTTCCAAGGCCAGATTGGATGGAACTCTGAGCAACTTGGTCTAGTGAAAGGTCTCCTTGTCCCTGACCGGGATTGGAACCAGAGGATCTTTAAGGTTCCTTCCAACCCAGGCCATTCTATGATTCTATGAATTTCTCAAATGTCCCCACTAAGGGGCAGCATTGAAGAGCGGGTCTCGGTAAACAGCTACTTCCAGTCATACTATGGAGTAGGTGTAAGGAAGGGACTAACAAATTAGTGTTTGTTCTCGGTTGTCTGGAAGAGAAAAATTAAAAAGGGAAAGAAAGAAAGAAAGAAAGATAAAGAAAGAAAGAAAGAAAAGAAAGAAAGATAAAGAAAGAAAGAAAGAGAAAAAGGATGAAGTTAAAGAGAAAGAAAAAAAGAAAGAAAGAATGAAAAGAAAGAAAGAAAGAAGGACTGAAGGAGAGAAAGAAATAGAAGGAAGGAAGGAAGGAAGGAAAAGAGATCACCAGCATCGATCCAGTTGATAACTGGTGTGAGAGCAAGTGGTGATCCAGCTGCCTCAGTCTGGGCCATGAGATGTCCAGGGTACTAGAGGCGTTGCCTAGGCTTGAGGAGTTTTTTTAGGTTTCTTACTTTCTATGTAAATTAGTTATCATGAGCCATCTGTTCTTTCAGGCCTTTCTGGAAATGGGTCAGAGGGCTTTGGGGGTCTTTGGTGGTCTTAATCCAACCTTATAATCCATGCCTACTTCTTGCCACTCATTCATGCACTTGTGCTGTACTGTACGTGGTTCTTTCTCACAGAAAAGTGCTGCCCTATCTCCACCTGCCCCCTCTTCTCCAGCCAAAACTTGTTCTTTCTCGTGGCATGTTAATACCAATGGTCCTTATTACCAACAATTCTTGTCTGTTACTGCTAACAGTCCTTGGGTGGCTCTACAGCCATCCGGTTATCGTTGTTTGAGACATACACATTAATCCCTTAACTTCTGGGAGTCGAGAGCACAATAGGTCTCACTTTGGACCACTGTTTATAGAGTCTTTAAAGAGTGGGATTCAGTATGCATTAGCCCCTTATAGTTGAGAGCTCAAAGGACCTCACTTTGCATTGCTGTTTATAGGGCCTTTAGTTGTATTAATTTTTCATCCTGGCTGCAATTCAGGCCAGTAACTTTCTTTGAAAGTTCAGTAACAAAAATATTATTCCACTTAGGTTACTATTCAGGCAAGAAAAATGAGTTTCCAAGGCTGTTTGTTAAAAAACAGGTGCTCACTAGACACCACGAGTTCCTGGGAACAGACAGTGTTTCTGATAATCTCAAAAGGGGCTTAGCCAGGGTGTGGTTTGTCAAGGCCAAGGCCTAATGAGCGTTGGGCAGGGGGATGCACCCACCACAACCCATGACTAAAGTCAGCTTCTCAGGGCCTCTCTGGTAGGTGACTTAATATGGGAATATTCTGGAGTATTGATATCACTGGCTTAGTCCTCTACATTAGATCACAAGAGGAAGAGCATGGAACTAATAATGACATGTAGTGCTTAGTCTTTCACTTGCAGTCAGCTACAGCGGCATGGGTTATCATTTAGGGAGAACAAAGTTCAAGGGGTCTTTTCCTCCCCTTTGAAAAAACAGCACTTTACTGCCCCTACCCTACTTTGTCTTGTAGGTGTCCTAGTAGAAAATTGGCAGTCTTTTTTTTCTGGGCAGGAGTTGTCCCTGGCTAAGATAGTCTTTGAAATTGTCTTGTCTAATTTATCTGCCAGAGCAAAGTATTTGCTTTTTATGACCTGCCTGGGGAGGCAGGTCATAAAACTGACAATTTTTGACTTTGTTACCATATGATTTCTTGTTTAATGTAGTTCATTCTACAGACCAAGATAAATTCACATACACACATCCTGTCATTGTATGACAGTCACATGCCTGATACATCCAGCACACCGCTCTTGCTGTAATATCTGTAATATCATAAGTTTTCTCTTCAGAGAGGGAGAGAAGATCACAAAGACATAGAATGGTTGGGGTTGGAAGGGACCTTTAAGATAGCTAGTTCCAACACCCCTCCCATGGGCAGTGGGAGTGACACCTTCAGCTAGACCAGGTTGCTCCAAGCCCTGTCCAATCTGGACTTGGACACTTCCAGGAATGGGGCAGCCACAGCTTCCTGGGCAACCCGCAGCGGCACCTCACCACCCTCACAGGGAAGAATTTCTTCGTAATATCCAATCTAAACATACCTTTCTCACTGTGAAGCCATTCCCCCTTGTCCAATCATTCCATGCTCTTGTCCAAAATCCCTCTCCATCTCTCTTGGAGCCGCTTGAGGCACTGGAAGGGGCTCTAAGCTCTCTGCAGAGCCTTCTCTTGTCCAAGCTGAACAACCAGAGCTCTCTCAGCCTGTCTCCATAACAGAGGTGCTCCAGCTCTTGGAGCATTTTCATGGCCTCCCCTAGACTCACTCCAGCAGGTCCATGTCCTTCTAATGTTGGGGTTCCCAGAGCTGGACACAGGTGGGGTTTTACAAGAGCAGAGCAGGTGGGGAGAACCACCTCCATCAACCTGCTGGTCACATCCCTTTTGATGTAGCCCAGGATACGGTTGGCTCTCTGGGCTCCAAATGCAGATATATATCTAGAGGAGGTGAGAGGACTGGACTATTATGAGATGCATTTACTAATGAATTTTATTTTGCTAATAAATATTCTAGCATTTATTGTTTCTAAACTTCTCCTCTATGTTTGTAGCTGTCAGTATTACCTAAGGCAGTTTCAGTGCTGAATCAGTAGTGAGGTTTCAAGTATTGCCAGAATACCAGCTGCTGCTTGGGATTTTGCCACATTCTTCTGATGCTGACTTCTTTCTTAGAGCAGAAAAGCTTCATGAAAGACTCTTTTGATTTGAAAGTCTTACACATGTACCCATGAAAGCATGATGACTCAACTGCCATCCAGTGGGAATGTCTTGTAGTATCTTCTTCAGGAAAGTTCTTAAGGAAAGCTTAAGGACTTGCGTCAGCAAGTCCAGCTGAAGCAGAGTGATTACTACACTTTTACATGGATATGAGAGAACTATCTTTCTTTTCTAGGACAATTGAATGTGGTGGTTTAGTGGCACAATTGGTAAGCAAAATTGATGAATTTTTTATTAAGTGATGGTGTTTCCAGTTAGCCAGTGCTAGCCAAAGCTGGCTTTGAACATTTAGCTGCTGATCTCCCAGAGAATTACTGCACACTATCCGTGTTGTCCTTCACCATTTCCCATTGACATGACCCACCATCGTTCTTCCCATAATTAGTTTATAAAGGTTATTTCCATCTCTACGCTGATGTGAATGAAGTGTGTAAGTTTGCACATGTTGATTTCTGGCAATAGTGAAGCTTTTCCAGTAATATTTCCCACTTCAGCTTTCATCTTGTTTTCTATGCAGAGTTACACAAGGATCTTTGGCAGGATAATATCTCAAAGTCTTCAGCTTTCTTTTTCTCAGCAGAATTAGGATTTTACAATTTCTGGATGGAGTTTGCTGTGGAAGTGATCGAATTTTGCACCTGTCAGGTTTTCAGACAATTCAAGATGTAGTTATTTCCAGATGATCATAGGGCAGGTGTAAAAAATTGTCAGGTCAGCTCCTGTAGATACACATTACTTTGACTGAGCCCATTCTTTAATTTCTCTGCAGCAATCTCCTTCATTAGGCCTGTATGATCCTATATAAGTGAATTCATCTATTGGATATCAATTTGCTGTTAGTTATAAAGTTAGTTATGTGCTCTTTTGTAAATCAGTGCTCAATGTGTGTTTCATGCTGTTGTTAATGATTTAGTTTAATCTGAGAGAGTTCAGCCATTTATGAGAGTAGAGCCTGGGGGAAAGTACGTTATTTTGCCCGTGTTGAAATACTACCTAGTCAAGGAGACTGGAGGTAATACCAAAGAACACTAATGAAATGCTCTGTTGGTTGCTCCAGTTGTCAGGGATTTTGGATTGTGATTTTGTTGTATGTGCAGTTTCAGGCAACATTTTTTTTTTTTTTTAATTTCTTCTTGGAACATCTTCCATATGCTAGAATATTTAAAGTGTATTTTAAAATAGTGGCTGGCAATCTGTGAAACACCATTTTAGCATGAATGAGGTCATATGCTACTAAAATACTACTTATACTAGGAAGCTGAGATGAATTGAAAGTAGCACAGCTAAAAAAGTGAAGGCAACAGGTGTTTTACTAGATTGCAGGTATTGGCTTTTTTTAACATCTGTAGAATAACTGATACTTCATCCTAAAATTTGCTGCAAATTTGTATGTTTCCACAACTGAATATCAGTAACTCCCAGTATTCCTAATTTAGGATATGTTCCCTTAAGGTGTTTTTGGCTAATAAAACATGATATCCTCTTCTAGCACATCACCAGTTTCATAATGTGATGCAGGATTAAAAGAATTTTGCTTGGAGACCAGGCAGCTGATGACTAAGAGTGTACTGAAAAGGAAACAGGGCAGGCTGTGCTCCTGCAAAAAAGAAAAAAAAAAAAAACAACACCAAACCCTGGAGATATCAGCATTCTATAATTTTCACAGAGATGACTATAAGGTGTATGTGCAACCTGTCAGGAAGAAGTATTTTCTTGTGTTGCAAGAAATGGGAGGGTAATTTGGTGTAGATATTTTAATCACCTATTTAGTAAGTAAGAGAAGCGGGATTTATCTCTACGCAAAATTGGCAATGCCTTTGACTATTATTTGAGCAAGTCAAGGAAGTGAAACAGCCTAGACTTCAATTTCCCCGTTGTTTAAAACTGAGATCTTCCCTAGTGTATAAAGTAATTTTAACAACCTTTTCAAATGTGCTGTTTAAATCCATGCTGTTGGGAGTTTTAGCACAATGACCCCAATAATAAATAGATGCTGGAGCAATTACAGTCAAATCATTCATCCTGATGCTTCAAATTTGATGTTCTGTACGCAGAATGCTATAATATTCTCACATTTTAAAAGTATTCCACCTCCCATAAAGTAGTAGTTTCAGGTGACTAATTGTTGCATAAACCATGGAACTGATATTTAAATGCAAATCAGGGGCCTTTTTTTGGTGCAGTTTTGGATCTTAGCCCATGAGTCACAGTTTTCAGAAGCAGCAAACTCCATAGAAGAGTGTAACTGTGTCAGTTCTGGGCTCCTCAGTACAAAAAAGACAAGGAGATACTGGAGAGGGTCTAGCAGAGATCACAAAGATGATGAGGGGTCTGGAGATCTCTCTTATAAGGAGATACTGTTTAGTCTAGAGAAGTCTGAGAGAGGATCTCATTAATGCGTATAAATATCTCAAAGGTGGGTGCCAAGAGAATGGTGCCAGACCCTTCAGTGGTTCCCAGCAACAGGACAAGGAGCAATGACCATAAACACAATAAGTTCCACCTCAACATGAGGAAGAACTTTATGTTGAGGGTGGCAGAGCACTGGAACTGGCTCCTCCAAGATGTCATTCCTCTCCGGAGACATTCAAAACCCACCTGGAAACATTTCTGTGTCACCTGCTCCAGGTGACACTACCCGGGCAGGGGAGCTGGACTGGATGATTTCCAGACATGTCTTCCAACACCAACAATTCTGTGATTCCTTGATTCTGTGAAAAATGCAGATTTAACTAGAAACAGTGAGATTTAAAAATCGTGGATACAAAACATAAAACGACATACACAATTAACAAATACATATGCTATTTAAACTAAGTGCAACAGAAGTCTCAGTCTGGAAACTGGAGTGGCAGAACCATCTGGAAAAAACATCCCTGGGCTATTCAGGCATCGTTTCTGTTCAAGACCCTTGCTGTCATGGCTGTTGAAAATTTTGCCTGTTTTAAGATTTTATGTAGAGAGCCTTTCTTAGGCTTTACTGTAATGGCATGTAATGAAGACACTTATACCATTCCAATACCATCTGTCCCATACAAAACAGAAGAGTATCTCATGATTTGGGGGAAACCCTGGCTCTATGGAAACTGGGACAGAATATTTTTCGTTACTCCACTAGCCAGGATTTTCTGTGTCTTCAAACAAATACTTTCACAGTAGTTGGACGTGGAGCTGGAGATCGATACCAATTGCTGATTATATTGAGCTGTAGAATGTTATTTGCAATAATGGTTGTGGTCAGAGACAAATCTGTCTTCCACCCCTTCCAAGGCAGACATATAGGGAAGAACACTCAATCTTTTCAAAAACACATCAAGAGAAGTGAAAATGGTCGGTGTCGTCGGAGGTGCGGTCCCATTTTCCACCAGCTCTTTGGGCCAGAGCCTGTAGTCTGCTCTGAAATCACCCCGTGGATAAAGACAGCCTCAGGAGATACCTAACTAATGGTGTAGCTATCTGATACCCTCCCTGGTCATTGCTGGGGGAAAGGTAGTGGGGGTAGGATACTTTTGCAGTTTAGTAATTTTGAAGTATAAAAAAGGTCTTTTGAGGCCACAACAGCAACTGCTGGCTTCCAGAGTTTTGCCCTGATGAGATCAATCCTGGACTAGGGCCAGAAGGTGAGAGGGTGAGGAAGGACTTCAGACTGTCTTTATTTGTCCTGCAACCTCTCTATGTCTCAGCTGAGCCAAGAGAATCTAGGAATGTGTCTACAGAGATTTGGGTTAGATAAACTCTTTCCATTTGGAATTTCAAGATATGAAACACATTTTGAACTATAAAAGAAGGAGAACCCTCTTTTCAAGCATAGAACAATAATGATATCTGTATAAGCATTTTGTAATTGTTCTTCATTTTTCTTCATTTTGTTCTAATGACAGTGGTAGCAGTCAATTGAAGTCATGTAGGCAGGACAAGTGCATGACACAGTACATGTGCAAGACAGGGATTAAACCATTATTTTCTGGCAATAGGAAATAAAGGTTTAAGCTGAAGAAATTAATCTATTGTGATATTTCAAGGTTTATCCGTTAATTGCTTGCCAGTGGTTTCAAAATTGAAAAAAAGCTATCCAAAATCACACTAGGATATCCTCTGAGTTCAGTCAAATTTCTGATTGAGTCAGCTTCAGTTATCACTGCCATCACCAGCTGATCTATAAATACATCTTCTTTTACAGCCTACGCATTCTGAGATTTGCCCATTGCCTCCTCAGAAGAGCAGGGCTAGTGTCTACTATTAAACAAGCCTGGCTTGGCAAAAGCCAACAAGAACCCAGCCTAAGAGGCCAAGCCCATCCGTTGTTGTCAGCTTTGACAGTCGCTGCTATCATTTGAAAGTGCACTTGCAGCCAGTCCAAGTTGGTAGTGTCAGCCCAAGCTGATTGGAGCTGCAGACATTTTTGCTGACTGGAGTCATGCTATCTTTGCCAGTTTGCTGGAATAGACACAGACACTGATTGGGTCATGCTGAAAACATTCCTGTCCTATGAAGCAAGTCTGTTTGTATTTCAGGTTTGCCAGGACTAATGAATTAAAAATCTTGGGCTCACCACAGTTTGCTGCTTAATAATGCCTGTGACAGAAGGATTTTTTCCTCCCTGGAGCGTGACAGCATCATAATCCCTTGTCACTGGCAAGGAGAGGAAGGAAAAGCATAACTGTGGAGAAAAGCGGAAAAGGGTGATCTTTTGGGACAGCAAAGCCTATGGGAAGTGCAGGTAGCAGCATGTTGCCCTAACAGCTGTCTCAGCTTCTCAGACCTTGTCAGTTCGTTGCTATGCAGCAGGTGCAGCCTTTTCTTTTATTGAAGCTTTACTCCATAAAGGCAACGACAAGCCAAGGCAGTGGCTGGCCCTGGATTATACAAGTGCAGACACTCCGCTAAGTGAGGTAAGGCAACAGGTGTGAAAAAATTTGATAGAGCTGTAACAGCATTTAATCTGAGTTCTGCTGCACATATTTTACAGAGGAACAGCAGCCAGTTCTATAGGCAATTGTTGGGAAGAAAAGAGCTGCTCGTTAAATCTCATTAAATTCCAGGTTGCCCACTCACCCTCATCTCTGTCCACAGTGATATTGTTCATCATGCATGGAGAAAGCAGGTGGGGAACTGGGGGCAGCCGATCTGAATGTTTCATGATATCACCTTGTTTGCACACAGGCTTCTTCCATCTCTCTCTGTTCTCTGTGATAGCTTTTTGTGATGAAGAGCTTGAGGATTTGGCACAAAAAGGAGTGAAGGGATAAATTCAATATTATTTAAACAATTGATAACAGGTAATTGCTGCGTATAAAGATGAGATTTCTTTTTCAGGATTGGAATAAAATGAAAACACTCGTGTTTTGATAGAATTCACCATTTCTTACTGAAAGGATGTTGATTTTTGCTCTCACATTAAAAAGATGGTTAAAAGAGGTAATTTAAAAGCATCACACACCAGAGAGTATGGGACTGGGATAACACAACAGACTTATAGCATCATTTTAATTTCTTAGGTTATGATGGGAAATGTTAAGTATACTTTTATGTGGAAGACCACTTGAGGTAGTCAGTGTCAGGGGAAAGTGTACCAACAACACAGAAGGATGAACAGCCTTGTTTTAAGGATGTGCTTATCACTTAAAATCTCTTAATTTTGTGAGGTTTTTTCCTTTACCTTGTATTGGGAAGTATGGAAGGGAAATATGATAAAGAATTTTGCATTAGTAATTGTGTTGCTTTTTTTAAAACAATGAGATGTATCAGATATTTTTTATGAAGTGAGGGTGGGGAGCCGGGGAAGAGATCAATAATGCTCAGAAGGTAAAAGTAATTCAGTCTGATGCAAGGCACTTCAAAATAAAGTATTTCGGTTTACTCCAAGGGTCTTTTGCTGAGTCCAAAAACATACATGTTTGCAATTATTTGACTTTTCTATGTCTCTGCTCCGTAGATATCAGTTCAGTTTTTGTATGTCTTGAATATAAGTAAGGGAGAATTAAGAACAATTCCTGGTATCCTTTGTGTATTAGCAGAAAGAGACACTCTCAGCTTCAATCAGATTCGTTTGAAGTAAGGATTTTAGGTTACTTGTTATTTTAGGAAAAGATTATGCACTTCAAATAACAAGTAACCATATCACTCTGCTAGGTAAATATCAAAACAGACAAAGCAAATAAACAAGAAATGCTGAAATTAACGGATACAAAGCAAATTTGATCCTATTCCACTGATTGCATGGCAGTGATGCCAGAGAAGTGTTTGATTCACTTGTGTACCACCAAGGAAGACTGAAATATTGTTCTGTTCTATTGACATTTTGAAACTGCCAAATAATTCCGTGTAAATTAGAATGAGTTGATAGGATTTCCCTGCAATACATTAGCCACTTTACTGAAAAACTGCAAGACTATTGGCTTAGAAAACTGGTTTTTGTTTTCACTTGCTAAATGCCTTGTTGTCTGCTGATAATGAATTAGTAAATTCGTTGTATTTTTCTGATGAGTTTGGTTTCTAATTGACTAAGAAGTTTTTATGGTAATTTAAAAGCTACTCTCATAATTGTCCACTTAGTTGGTATGAATACAATGTGCACTGAATAGCAGTCCACAGTCCTAAAATAATTTCTTTATGGGCAGATCTTTTGCATGCATGAAGTCCCACTGATTTCATGTTCTCCACACATGGAGCTAATCAGAAGTTTAATATCTTTGAATTTTAGAAGCTTTGTGCTAGATAATCAAGGAGATTCCTTGCATTCAGCTATCCAACAGTTTAACCAAAACTGTTCATCCAAAAGGTTACATATACAGAGTAGAGCTCCAAGTACAACTCTCTAGTGTTCAGAAATGTTCTAATTACACCATTAGAGATCAACAGTAGCTAATTCTTTTGTTGCTCTTTAGTGTCAGGTTTGAAATGAACTAGCTGTTTTCTTAATGGCAGGGTTTCATCTCAGTAAAACCACCTTTTGTAATTGATGGTCTCAGAAGAAAGACGGAGGACGGAATAAGATCCCGATCCGGGAGCCAAACCCATGCAGACAGACCCCTAACCTGCACAGACTTCCACTGAGAAATCACCACCAAGGTTTGAAGACCCCATAACTTTCTGGCCATTAAGTGTGCAACTATCAGGCCCAGCTGGACTGGGGGAGTAATGGGTGGAAGGCAGGAGGATGGGTGCCTCCTCATCGACACCATGTGGAGTGGTGTGCACATTTCCAATCACAAGGCAGGCTTGGGGTCATGTTACTCTCAACTCCCCACCCCTTCTTCCTTCTTCACCTTCAGAGGCAGGCAGCATTGCCACAAGTCAAGGCTTGCTGAAGGGGCAATGGCAGGGAGGAAGCAGGTGAGGAGAGGGGTAGCTTCCTTTGCCATCATTCTTTCTAATCTATAAATATCAAAAATAAAAGGCAGTCTCTGCACTGAATTTCATTTAATTCCTTTTTAAATGGAAAAGTGAAATGGCGCTCCCTTGACTTTGATTCTAAGCATTGCTTGGCTAGAATGGGAAAGGTAGCTGTGAGTGCATGAAAAGCATTAAAACTCATTTATTGAATGATGTCACATGCTCTGTAATAAATATATTGTTTGTATTATTGCAGCTGGAACAAACAAGTAAAAGCATTGACTCAAGTGCCCACATGATCACTACCGCCAGGGTACCTGCTGATAAGCAAGTACGAATTGCCTTCAGCCTGAATGAATCCCCAGGTACAGTTTAATTTATGGAGTAAACCACAATGAAATAATTGGTTTTAAATTTTACATGTACTTACCAGTGTTTACAATATCAAACCTAGTCCAGTATAATGGGTGGATTTTTTTCCTGAGTGGCAGCTGTGATCAGTTTTCCTGTCTGATAACTTTTAATGTTTCCATTAACAATTTCATTAGAGTAAATCCACTAGATTGACAATTTGGATCTTAGATTTCTTTCAGTGGTTTGTGGGGTATACTTAGGACTGTAATTAACTAATCAATTTACCTGCACTTGCAGTATATCTGGTTTTACGGAACTTTAAACTGAGAAAAGTAAAAGGACAAATTTCGATGAGCCTAGAGCAGGAAGGGACTTTTTTTTTTAGCAGGAAGGTTGAAAAGTGCCTCACATGCCCAGCTTGGTGAAAGGTTTCAGGAAATGCATACCCCACATGGCATCTCTGAGAAAGCAGCAGCAATTTCATTGATGTTAATACTGTCAACTAGTGCTGATGGAGCGTTAATTTCCTCAAACATATCCTGTACAGACATGGACCCTTTGACCTTTGGAATAGATGAATATTAATTGTTTGCACCTTCAATATTATTAAGGTCCAGAGAGCTGTTGCCAAACAATGAAAGTCAGAATGAAATAAAGCAAAAAGGAAGCTGAAAAGCATCCCAAAAACATTGGCTGTTGATTTTATTAAAAGTGGCTGGAGTAAGGGCTAAGATGTGTTTATGGATCTCTGATAAAGATAACTAAAACCCACTGCTGTTGCATGTTTTATGGGACTGTATGCATTGTGGGATAATGTGTGAGGTTGCTTCCAGAGCTTTTCATGAACAGAATCTCAACTTGAATACACTTTTCTCATGTAAAAAAAAATTTTAGAATATGCATTAACTTTCCTAGTTAATTTTTGTGTAATACTAATTTTCAGCTACAATACTGAAATACAATCTCATTCCTGAAGCAAGGGAATTAAAAACCAAACATCTTCGTATGTTATTGAACCCAACTTTCAGTTCATAAAGATGAGTGACACAGAAAGATTGGGACAAAGAATGTAAAGAAATACATGTGATTATATATGTACCCTTTTTATAAATTAAAATAATCTGGTAATTACATTTTTATTACAGAAGGCAGTAAAGAATCATTC
This sequence comes from Lepidothrix coronata, assembly GCF_001604755.1. Classification (NCBI taxonomy): domain Eukaryota; kingdom Metazoa; phylum Chordata; class Aves; order Passeriformes; family Pipridae; genus Lepidothrix; species Lepidothrix coronata. The sequence goes on along the minus strand of NW_016690201.1, from coordinate 2,763,960 downwards.
TCATCTCTCAAGATACAGTCATGTGGTAAATGTCATACAGGAATTATGGCAAAGATGGGTCTTGAAGAGAGATGTAACTTATGGAAAAAGGATGCTTATGTGAGACACTGAAAACAAGTTAGGGAAGGCTGAAACCATGGGAAAATCAGATAGCAGACTGGTTTGTGACGAGAGATGACAACAGGAAATTACAAGGTTCTGAATAGCTTGGAAGAAGGGGATATGAAAGGCAGGAAGCCTAACTTCCTTAACATTGCTTCATGTTTTATTTTTTCCTTTTTTATCCTGCTAATAACTCCAGCCTCTCTCGTAATGTTTGGGAAAACAAACCCAGTTAGAGAAAGGTAATCTTTTTCTGCTACATATGGTTAAACTGGTTCATAATTTTGAATCCTTTATTGTATGTATGCAAGTGTTCCTGCAGTATGCAATCCAGAATCTTCATGAGTGCTGATAAAAGAAAATAGCAACCCGTAGAATGAATGCTGTGTTCCCCTCTACATCACATGCCTGTGAGGGCTACCAGGAGGACTAAATCAAGATATTTTTTTACCATGTGACAAGTTTCAAGAGTTATTATGTTTGATATATTTAAAGAAGGCAAAGGAAATAAGCTTTTAACAGGTACGAAAATTTCTAGCAAACTCTAGCTGAATCAAGAGAGTAAAAACAAGTATTTAAAACTTTTTTTTAAGATGGACTGCAAAAGCCTTCAACAGATAGACCTTTAGGTATTCCATAGCAGGCAGAGACTTTTTTCTTACTTTTTTATATTTCTTTAATATTTTTTTTTCCTTGACAAGGACATTTGTTTTCAGTTTAAACAGGAGTTACCTGCTGAAAGTGTGGTAGTAAAGCATCAGCTGAGGCTCATGCGCTGCTAGGCATGAACAGTAAGTTCTTCACCAGGGCTAAGTGGTCAGGAAATTGGTCTGACTTGAGCTTTTCCCTAAGTTCTACCTCACTTGAAAGGCACAATGACACATTTCACCAAAAAAGGGTGCATTCTCCTTCCGGGGCTGTACAATTGCTTACTAGGAGGAACTAGCAGCATAACTGGATATAAAAAGGGGAAATGGAATGTTTCTTCTGGGTGGCAATTATCTCACTGGCTAGGATTGTAACCAAGCACTGGGTGTGAGAAGCAGTGAAAGGAGAAACTGCTCTCAACTCATGAGAAGAAATTACTTTGTGTTAACTGACCTACAAGACTGGAGCTGGCTTATCCCGAGTGTACAAGAAATAATTTAATTGCGTTATATTATTTGTCAGTCAACACCTGATGACTGAAATCCTGGCCAGCTTTGTGCTGTATTTTTAGTGTGAAAGTAGGGTAGCCAGTTCCTTAAAAGTCTCAGGAGCAGCCCATTAGTGGGCTATATACGACAGTTTTATTGTGTATGTCTTATTCCTGTATATATAGATCTCTATGTTTGGCTCTTTCAGTCAAGTTCACTAACATAGATTTCCCATAATATTGCGCCAGTTTTGACTTAAGGTACCATTTTAAATTAATTAATTAATTAATTGGAAACATATTATTCCAGCCCATCTTACATCACTTGGAAACTAAGGCAATTTGAACTAAAAATGGTGTTCCAAGATTTAAATAAGTGTTCCAAAGTTGAAAATATGTTGTGGTTTATCAATATCAACTCCATTTAACCAGTGAAGTTCAATATGTCCTAGTCTTTATCACTCTTACTTACGAATGTATTAAGATACAATGATAATAAGAGGAACTTCATGGAATTTAGACAAGCGGCTTTGTTTTGTGCAATACTTCAAAGATAAGGTTTATGGGTAAATATCTCTTCACCTTGCCTCCTACAATAACAGATTGAGTCTAGCTGAAAAGTTCTGCTCGTGACACGTGGTGATAAATGGCTGGTTTTGAAATTGTTAGTGAGTTCTTTTATTTGAAATTAGTTTACCTCTGATAGACCATTCCAGAAAAATCATTGACAAAAAAGGCAAAACATAAATTTTCTAATGAACCCGACAGATAGTGAAATAGTGAAATATTTTTGCAAGCATAACAAAATTACTTATTTTACTCCTCTTTATGCTCATTATCCCCATGACCACAAAGAACATTTTGTTTTTCTAATTGATCATGCAAGACTGTTTTGCAGTGGTTGCTTCTTCAAAAGCAACCTTTAAATCCCTACTCCATCCTTATTTTAGTTGTAATGGCAACAGAGGCTTTCCAGCACATTGATTGAAAACCAGTAAGGATTGCTAAAACATATGGCTAAAATTCACAAAGCTAGTTTCCTAAAACTACACCCAACCTACAAGGAAGTGGCTTGGTCTTTGGGGAATTAGATAGGAACTCATGCGAGATACCTTCAAAAAGATATTTATCTGAGGATGCTTATGCTTCAGTGAAGGTATATGGAGTAAGAGGATTTTGCTCTTATCTCTTCTGTTATGTACTGTTTCTATTTTTGGGAGGCCCATAACTCTTATTATTGAGCAAGACTTCACATCCTATTCCTGGGTGAGGCAGTGACCATTCCCCACTATTTTATGAGTGAGGTAACTGCGAGGTTTTGTAAGGTCGTGTCAGGCAGGGCTGTGAATATAAGCCCTGGAGCTTCACACAGCAGTGCCAAGTTGCAGTCACTTAGCCATACAGCCTCCCAGAATGAATTTGATGAGTTGTCTGTCAGTATACAGGGCCAGAGCTGCTGGATCTCACTGTCCTCCCAGGGTCAAGAATGGACCCTGACACACAGTTTGCCGGTGTTGTCCCAATGCAACTTGTGGTGCTTGCAGTTGAGTTTGAGTACTTTTCCTGTGTTAGGGCTGATCCACTTACAGGATGACAACCTACTTATGTTACCAATTTAATTCTTTAATTTAGGAGCAAGAAATCTGAATACGTGTAGGAGAAAAAAAATAGTACCTGATTGTATAATTAAATACTGGATCATAACTCAGTTACTCAAGGAAACAGAGCTGTGATTGGCATTTCCTAAGTTTCGAGTGCTTGATTTAGCAGCCTTAATGTGCTTTCAACGCAGTTAAACTTTTCTATTCTATTTCTGTCTATCTTTATGAAGATCATAGAGAAACTAATTTGCAGCTTTATACTGCAAGTAAATCAGATGTTGTTCTTAAAGGATTTATTGCCTGTAGCCCACGGTTTAGCTAAACGGAGCAGCCATATAGGAAGAGATTTGGATATTACACTTCATTGTACCAGACATTGTGTCAGTTAGGCAGTGACATGTGAAGGATTTCTCATATTTGTCTACATGATGGAGGTCTGGGATATCGGAATCTCCAGGAGGCCAGAACATCATTAAATCATTGAAGCTTTCCAGAAAGCAAGATTCATTTTCAAATGTGCAACATTAGCATATGTCAGAGGAATGCCTCAGGACATAAGTAGATAAGTAGTAAGCCTTTTGTATAAAGACAATCTGTCCTAATAGAGTTCAGATGCTCTCTGTTACGATGGCAGTTTTCAGCAACAAGCAAAGCAAGCATGTGAACCATGAAACAAACAGGAAAATCGAACTCTTTTGTGCACGTGAACCAAGTCTTTGGTTCAAAGTGTTCACCATGTAATCAGGGTACAGGTCTTTAGGGCACTTTCAAATATAGAACTTCAAAATTAGATTTGGGATTATGAGAAATCAGGAAGTGCTACTCATTTAGAAATCATGTCATAGATACACTAACTTAGGTGGCTGTAATGAAGTCCCTGATATGGTTCTTTTACATCACCAATCAGTGCTGTTGAGTTTGCTGGGATGGCCATGGCATCCATATGTATGTTATTCTTACTTTCTTGTTTCCTTTTGACCAGGATCTTAACTCATTTTCTGGTGTAGCAAGTTCCTGTCTTTGATTTTTCTAATATTTTTATTTTTAAACAAAATAGATTTTCAACATCCAGCTTGAATTATAAATTGATTTTCTTTGTGGGTTTTTTTATAGTGACCACAGGGGTGAGATGCTGTTTGTAGCTGTTGAAGAATCAGCCTAGGTATTTTCAAGGGTTTTCGGTACAGAAAAGCCACTAACTTTATTGTAAAGGGGATCACTGATTATATCAGTGATTCCTAATCTAAGCACTCATTAAAAATTGATAATGAATTGAGAAAAGGAAAAAAGAGGTATTTCTGAAATTTGTTGTCTAGTTAAGGAGATGTAGAGTAGAAAATAAGAGATACAGACAGATAAGGAGATAGTTGTAAGAGTGATTTGATATTCAGAATACTTTCACTGACATTTCAGACATTTCTTGTTTCTGATTTTCAGAGTCAATAGATTCTGAAGGCTGGAAGTCAATGTAATTTTGCCTGGTCTTTTGCATTAACACCCAGTATTTCAGCTTGTAGGGGCAATAGTGATTATTTCAGAAAAAAATATAAGAGTTTATATCTTTGCTCTTGACTTTCTGAAAACATCCTCAAAAAAGTTTTAGGAGCTGTCTGACTGCTTTCATTTGCTTTCCCCTCGTATGAAATTTAATCGTGTTTAGTTTTTACCGAGTGATTTTTGTTGTTATTGTTGTGGTTGTTACTTTGACAACAGTGAAATACAAACTGACCTGAGGCAGTAATTTATTTCACTGAAAGCTGTGGGGAAAGTAATTTGTTGTTCTTTTTGTGGAAAACAAGATTGTAGTTAGGATTTCTGTTAATTTTTCTAAACTAAATACTTGAAAGAAAAATCTCAAAAGAGCCCAGGAGAATCAGGAACCCAGGAAAATTTCAAGCCACTAAAGTCTCCAACATTTCTTGATGATGTTCTGCACATTGGATGATGATTTAAACAAGTCTTAAACTAGTATCACTAAAAAAAACCCCTAGCAGCTGTTCAATAGATGCTAGGGCAGGCCCATTATAAAATGTACTATGGTATGCCATAATGGTTAGGATACCAGTACGTTCTATTTATGGTACCATTGACTCAGTCACTTGAGTTCAAAAAATAAGCAGGGAACATCTGTTTATTGAAAGGATTTCCTCTATATTAATTTCTCTCTCTATTCCATCCTTTATGAAGTAATTCCAAAGTTTTTTAATTAGTTCTTTTAAGAGGATATTCCAATTTATTTTCTAATATTCTGACACTGCATTAGTTTTAAGTTTATATAACTTTATAACTTATAAAACTTCTATAAGTTTTATTTTCTTACTTATAGCTGATGCAGTGAAAAAGTAATTACTGGCTGATGTTGCTTCAAATTTATTTTTTTTTTTTAGGACTTTGAAGGGTTGCTTTGGTATGTTTTTCTTAATTTTAAAAATGTTCAAGATCCCTCCTTGAAGCTGCTGTACCAAGGATTGTACTGCTGGAATTGTCAAAACAAATAGCAGCTTAACTGCCATCCATGACTCTGGTCCAATATCTCTGTCAGAATATTTAACAGCTATTCAGCCAAATACTTGTAGAGCAGCTGTACCCCTAGTCGGACTGAGTTTTATTCTGTCCTTCCTTTTAGCCTTGCCATATGATTCATCTTTCTTCTTTTAGAAAATTAGTCTATTTATAAATATTGTACAAGAAAGCAACAGCAAATTAAAGGTAAACACTCGCATATCTGCATGATACAATCCTCTACTATTAAAGCAATTTGAGTATCTTCCAGAATGGACACTTTTGGGAAATGATGTGAAAAACGAAGGGGGACACACGTATGACATGAGTATGACTTGGTAATGCTAGCAAAACTCCTACCACATGAAAATATAGGAACTCCACTTTGTTTTCTGAGGAAGTTCAAAAGTTTTCCTTTTGTATCACTGTATTTTATTTTTTTCTTCTTTGGGCATCCTTTTCTAGGCTCTGACCATGTGTTAGCCTGTATGCTTATTTTTCATAGGATAAGGTGACTTATTTTACTCTTCCCCCCTAATTTCCTTTGCTACACGACCAAGGAGAGCAGGAGAAAAGATATCAAATATTTGACAAATAATTTAGATCCTAGTCTGTACTTTTTCAGAATATCCAGAATCCTGCTTTGATATGTGGTCCTCTTAATCTCGTTGGGGTTTTGTTGCCCTGTACAAGTCTGCCAGCATATGGTGTGTTACAGGATCTGAACTGTGTTAGCAATTTTCTCTTATGAGAGCCATCCTTATTTAATTTTGATACATTACAAATAACTGACTGTAAGCTAATAGTAACATTCTCCTCACCCCCCATAACCTGTAGCAAGATGCATAAGTGGTCATCAAAATCCAACACAAAAGTTACAGTGTGAAAATCACTGAGAAAGAAATATTGTGATACTAGCTGGGATGCTACCAAGTGTGATTCCTGTGTTCCATCTCAGTCCAGCTACTACTGGGCAGGTGTCCACATCACAACACTGACGTAACTGACACAGTCTGTCCCACTTTTGCTGGAGGCCTGTACTAAAACCAAACAAACAAATAAATAAATAAAAACATGGTTTGGCTTGTTGTCATGATTAAACTAACTCTAGCCCATAAGGATTGTAATGGACAGGTTAAAGTCATGTCTCTGTAGTACAGAGAAATTTGTGGTGCCTTCCCTGTTCTAATCATGTCTGTGCAGGTAACAGTCTTCATAGAATCACAGAACCACAGAACCATAGAATGGTTTGGATTGGAAGCAAACTTAAAGGTCATCTAGTTCCAACCCCCCATCTCTGATCAGGGACACTTTCCATTAGACCAGGTTGCTCAGAGCTCTATCCAACCTGGCCTTAAACACTTTCAGGGATGGGGCAGCCACAGCTTCTCTGGGCAACCTGTCCCAGTGCCTGACCACCCCCATAGGGAAGACTTTCTTCTTAATATCTAATTAAACCTACTCTCTTTCCATTTGAAGCCGTTCCCCCTTGTCCCTTACACTGTATGTAAATTGTAGATAGTTTCTCTCCATCTTTCTTGTAGGCTCTCTTCATATACTGTAAGGCCACAATTAGGTCACCCCAAAGCCTTCTCTTTGTGTTTCAGGGTTGCCAGGCTAGTTTGTGTGTTCTTGTGATTGTTTTGGCCTTCATTCAATGAATGAACTCTTTGGTAGTAACGATGCTCTCTTCAGAGGGTTCTTTACTTTGCAGTGTGATGGAGAGAGCCCAGGAAGAAAGACAGTCTGGGTTTATTGGTTTTATTAAATTATTGCATGTTCTCCTGGACTAATTGGCTTTTGTTTTGTTTCTTAATCACTGCAATACAAAATAGATTTTCTGTCTTTCCACCAAATAAATATTTTCTTATTAACAACCCGCTAGTATTTTCAAGGAGTCTATTAAGACATCTCAACCATAAAAGATAAGATGCAGAGGTGTTTTCAGGATCCCGATATTATTGTCAATATATGCAATATAGAACTTCATCAGATAGATTATTTGAAATGCCCTTTTTGGTAGACATTGACTTTTAACATCGTGTTTACCTTTTAGATGATGCTTCCCCTGAAAACTTGTCTTTGGCATTTCCAGAACTAGATCAGCAGCTGCAGGTAAACGGGTTTTTTTTTGTTATGACAACTTATTTCACAGTCACTATATTTGTTATGATATAAAGCCTCTGGTTGTTATACTAAGGTGGAAGTTTTCAATGGTACTTTTCTAACCTATTGACATTTAATAAGGCTGTATATATCCACAGAAGAAAACACTGTCTTTTCAAGATCTGCAGAAAATTTGGTTTGACATTTTTAATCCAATTGCAGGGAAATTACTATTGCAACAATCTCACCTGCTTTTAAGATTTTTTTATACAATTCCTGTGTAAAATGCAGGGCATGCTGTTGCACTGCAATGAAGAGAGTTCTTGTGTGTTTGACAGGGGAAGGAATGAGCCAGGTATTATATTCTCATGCCTGCAGGCTGTGCTATGACTGATGTCATCAGCTTTCTCTGAAGCTTTCCAAGAGAAGATGTATTTTGTAGTGATGTTTTACCTTTAATCTCGGGTAAATAAAGCTAGTCATCAGGATTGATGAGAGCCTCATCAAAGTAACTGCAGTTCATGCTACATAGTCAGGAACCCTAATGATTGCCCTGGCAGGTGTCTGCAGACAGCCTGGGATAAAAGTGATGAGTCTTTTTGTGATCAAACTGATTTGTCAGCACAGGATGATGGAGCCCCGACACACTGGACAATGAGCAGTTGATGACAGCTCCATGGTTCACCAGGCACAGAGCCAGTTCCACATCCAGGAATTATTTCACTTTTCTTTGTGGAGATTCTGAAGTGTTTGTTGGCTGTTTTAAAGTACTTCAGATCATCTGTTTTCCCAGGAGCGTTTAGACTTCCTCTGATATTTCACTATGAAGGCAGTTGCTTCCTGGGTGTAAATTGAGAAAGGCATTAGCAGACCATGCTTGTCCAATAATGTCATCTTTCCTGTATCCATCAACTAGTGAGACAACACGGGAGGGCTCCTGACTTCAACTATTCTCTCCTACTGTTCTAATCAAAAGAATTGACTGCAAAAGGAATGACAGAGACTCCTCTTGCTCTATTGCTCTCACCCTGAGAATATGGGCAGGTTCCTTAGGCATAACTAGGAATGATTAAAGGAATGAATAACAGCTGAAGATTTGGGGTGAAAGGAACAGGATAGGATACTGACCTCTTTGTTCCGCTGACCTTCCAGTGCAGCAAAGATGATTGGCTTTTTTTTCCCCTCAGAAGAGTTCAGAGAGCAATAATGTTTCATAGCTGAAGCACTGAACTGAAAGTAAAGAACCTGAAATGCTTGAATTTGCAAGAATGCTGGTACATGTTTTTGTAATAAAAATATGACATCTAAAGCCACAAGATTTTCATCACCATGCCATACATACAGTTAAAAGCATTTATATTTTATTTAAAGAAGCAAAGTATAAATGCAGGTTAGGTGGCTATATAATAATAGACAATATAAAAAAAAATATAGTAATTTTCCAGGTTTGAAACATACAAAGGAAAATTTTGAAACCTGTTTTAAAAACAAACAAACAAAAAAAAAGCCCAAATTAGCTGATCTTCAGGCTGGATTTTGAAAGCAGCTTGAAAGCTATGTAGGTTCACTGAGTCACTTGGAATTCTATGCATGTAGGCAGCAACCACAGCCTGAGTACCCAGCAATTTGCACCTCTGTTTTAGGTTTCAAGCCCTTGTCCTCCTATGTAGGGCCCTGGCAGACAGCTTGGCTATTTGAGCAGAATTACCTAGTGTTCCCACTTTTCCTCGCACAATTCTACCGTACCTGGGCACCACTATCTGAGGTGGGCAGGGCAAAGTTCAGTGCAACCTCCTCATGGCAGGGTAACAAACCCTGCTGTCCAAGTACCAGCACTGGCTCTACAGAAGGAGTGGCTGGAGAGAAGGTCTTTCTAGGAAACTTAGCAAATAATTCTCTATAAGGACTCTTACTAAAGGACAGTCCTAGTTACAGCTTCTTTCTGAAGAATAAAAACGATCAGTCTGTGTCTTCTGATGTACTAGGCAGGTTCGGACTAAAAATGTTTTATTTTCAAATTACTTCTTTGAATGTTACATTTTTCTGCTGCACTGAGAGGAACACATTCCAAGAAGCAATTTGTAAGAAAATAACTCAACTGCTATCTCTCTTTTTTTTTTTTCTAACCTAAATCAAAATTGCTTTATGGTCAACTAGACACAAAAGCCCTACATATGAGAACGGAGCAGTTTTAGCTCTTAAGCTCTTAAGCAGTATGTCTCTTTTGCAGCTTTATTATTTAAAAAAAAAACTATAAAGAAATTCCTGCTAAGTTATCAGTGAAATAAAACTCATATTAATAAACTTCTTGCTTTTGTTTGCAGTATTGGAAATTATTCTCTTCCCACTGACCAGCAATACTTTGAATGAGGATAAAACATGCTTATTTGGGCTTTTGTTATTTCCCCCACCTGTGTGTGTCGTGTGGTGGGTAGTGCAGTGAGGGTAGGCTGGCTACACTTGTCACTTTGTCATCGGGAAACTTTAACCTTTTCCTTGTGTAAAAGCTGGACTGGTCCTTGGAAGGCACTTCCTTGATTATCCACAGCGTGGGTGGTGGCCCCTCTGACAGACACTCTGCTGTGGGTTGTCTGCTATATTTAGACACCTACATCAGCATCTAAGGCCTTGTTCATGTCACTGAATGTAGAGGAAAGTGTCTAGAGTTAAGTACCTGCACTGCTATGTCCTGTGTGTTGCCTGTCCTGTTCCAGCACTTCCTGTGACTTGCTCAGTTCATCTCCCTATTCTCCATCAAAGTCTTTATTCCAGATGGGAGTTTGATCCTGAAGAGGGAAGAATACAAGTCACATATGGATGGACAGGGGGTTCTGTAATTCTTTATCATTCAAGGCCTGGTTGGATGGGGCTCTGAGAAATCTGACCTCGTGGAAGGTGTCCGTGCCCATGGCAGGGGGGTTGGAACAAGATGATCTTTAAGGTGCCTTCCAACCCAAAACAATTCTATGATTCTATTATTCTATGATTCTGTGATCTCTTCTCGTGAAATTGTGAGCTTGAGAGGCATTTATGTCATTTTGTATTTTTCTACAAATCTGTGGATATTAACGTAGTTAAATAAACTTGCTGCAACAGAGGAAAAGCTCCAACCACTTATAATATCAGTTTTCTAAGCCACAGGATAGTTTTTCGTGCTTTAGTGGCAAATGCTTATATGAAAGAAGCAGTGAAAATGTTATGAAAGTTTGTTGTGCGTGATATAAGCATTTAGCAGAAACCTTGTTTACTCTGGAACTTGAATTGATTCTACTGAATGCCAAGATTCTTGTTAGACACACAAAATTATTTTAGAAAGCTTAAAAGTATACTGCATTTTTAAAGAGGATGATGTATTTTTTTAAGATTTACTAATATTTTTAATATTAATTTCCATAAGTATTCCTAGAGTACTGTGGTACTCTATAATTAGATATGAACTTGAAAAGTTTCCTGTAGTGCTGCTGTAATAACTATGGTCTTAGGTTATGTAAGACATGGATGCTCACAAATTCAGAACATCATCCCCAAGTTAGAAAAGCGGAAAATGTCTCAGCAAAGGAGAGCAAAACTCTCAGTTGCTCTTATCCAGTTGGCCTGAATTGTTCAGAAGAAAGAGAGCTGCTTATGTTCATAGTACAACTAGACTAGACGAGATATATCCTGACAGATATCTGAAACTGGTTGAAGAGTTCCGCTTGCACAACAAAAAGTAGCTGCAATGTGCTAGTTTTTGCTGGGAGTAATGTGGGGTTTTCCATCATGGAAGAGTACACAAGGCTGTATAACGAACATAGGCCACCATGCAAAATATCGGCACTGAACTTTCTGGTTTTCCACAAGAGTTTAGCTGAAGGTTATCAAATTTACAAAAAGTGAGATACCACTCTTTAATTGGACTTAATTAGACTTTAATTAGTGGTAAAGACTGCTTTCTAGACAAGTTCACATAAGCTGGTAAAACTGCCTGATACAATTTTTTCTTGAAACTTCAACATTTTCAGGAGAAAATTTTAATTTTATTTTTCCCAGTTAAGTCAAAAAGTAAACGCAAACAAACTATGGTGAATTAAAAAATAATCTGCTTCAAAGTTTTTGAACATTTGACTGACATTGTCAACTACACAGCCTTTGTGGATATGGAATGCTGATATTCACATGGCAGGGCAAAACATACCTTGTTATGTGAGTGAAGCGAAAAAAACCCTAAACCTGAAAACTGTCATTCTGTGTCCCCCAGCAAAGATTTTATTTAGAACAGCTCCTTCAACCTGCCTTAAGAAGCCTGCAGAACTACTCTTTCTATTTCTTCATGAACAGCATTTGCATGTCATCTTCCAACATCTTTCATATCTGGATTCCAAACAAAAGTCTAAATGAACAGTTTATATGTCTTGTAAAGATGTACATATATATGTGCAGTTATAGAATAGTCTCTAAAAGATCTCTTAATGTCTACTTGCTGGATCCTGTAGACCATTTCTCAGTGTTACAGCAAGTTATTCAACAAAGGAAAAATCGGACCTTGTTGAAAATCAGGCATAACAGGATAGATCACTAGTATAACTTAAAGCTGGAGCTTTTGTGCTAACTTTGTGAACAAAATCAGAGATTCTGCATGTGCATATCTTGCCAGCATAGAAAAATGAGGGTGGATGACACTGAAGCCTGAAATAAACAGGATTAAAAGTAGCAACTGTTGACATTAAATGTAACCTTCCTTGGCAGGGATGTTTTTTGACTTGTCTAGCAGGTATGCTTTTAAGTGTATTAATTTATGGACAGGCAAGATACTTCATGAAGTATCAAGCTTGGCCTGTCCTAAGAAGAAATTAAAGTATGGCTGTTTGCTTCTGGGTGAAAAAAAGTACATACTGCAAACTGCACTTTATTAAGGCCTGTTGAAGTTAGTTACCTGGATAAAGTAACAAACTCTCACCAAAAAAATAGTATACAAACTTCAGGGAATACCATCAGAGGAGCATCTGCAACACTCTCCATGGTCTGGCCTCATGCATTCAAAAAAGTCATTCTAGGTGGATGGAGACTTTATCTCTCCATTTCATGTGATTGCAATAGAGATGTTTGTTAAATAATGAATGCATTAGCCAGTTTAATATGCTACTGGCCAGAAATTACTCATGGACATCTATCACCAAATACTATAACCAAATCCTTTCTTAGAAATTTTCAAATTGCAAAAGAGAGAGGCAAGTTGTCCAGTTCTGGCTGCCCCATCCCTGGAAGCGTTCAGTTACAAGTTGGATGGCACTTGAGGCAACCTGGTCTAGTGGAAGGTGTCCCTGTCCATGGCAGGGGATTGGAACTGGGTGATCTTTAAGGTCCCTTCCAACCCAAACCGTTCCATTATATGATTCAATTATATGATTCTACCTAGTCATATGAAAACATAATCAAATTTATGTTTTAAAGAAAAATACACTGAAAAACTTCTTTATATAGTGCTTAATACCATCAGAAAAGATTGAAAAGAATTGTATGAACAGAACACTGATTATATTATTTGTTGTAAGTTTATTTTAAGTGCTAAAATATCATTGTAAGAAAAAATGTCACTGAAGAGGACAATGGTAGGAAGGGGGTTGTAAATCAGCAACTGGTTCTAAGTGAAACTTAGATACTAAGTTTCAGCATGACTGGATAATTTTTAGCTCTCTATATATATCTTTTGAGTGGGAAGCTGGAATATAGAAACTGAACACTGTTTTAATTTTTAAACTGTTTAAACCAGCTAGATTAGCAGAAACTAAGTTGGAAGCAAATCCAAGGTGATTTTTTGTTGGTTTGGTTTGGTTGGATTTTCTTTTGAAGTATCACTGTTTGGGGACTTTCCTTTTGGTACTGTCCAAAATTTTTTTATTGTGATGCATTTGTTGATGGCTGATCTCTGGCAGATACCAGAGATGCTACTTTGGCTCATCCTTGCATTCTTGGATTAGAGCACTGAGACTTCTATATTCTGTCTTGTTAAATTTATGCTTATTATTTGGGTGGCTGTATGAATGGTGCTATTGCTCATCCACATTGAAATGCAATTAAAAGCCCTTTCCTAGGGATTAGATTCATCAAGTGATGGGCTGCCCTTTCCCTGGGTTCCAGAAATCTCCAGGATCAGAGAGAATGTCCTGTGAAACAATTCTTCTGCAGCATTTTTGCATTTAGAACATGGGAAATGAGTGTCTGTGTTAAAATTTCAGTGAGGAATCTCATACTGTCTAAAAGTACTCACAAGATCCTTACATTACCTACATCTGTGCATTGGGTTACATCTGAACCAACTTACCCTGTCTCCTGGATAAAAGTGTTTTCAATCTTTGTCTCTGAATTTTAAATTTAAATTTCCAGTTTAGATTAAAAAGAAGGATTAGAAGATCATAAACAAGAAAAGTGCTTTTCTTTTCCTAATAAAATGTCATTAAAGGAATATTATGCTACAGAGAAGAGTCAAAGTAGGACAGCAAGAAATGTAAAATAATCTACTAATATTGTGAAAGGCAATTGGATGATCTTTAACTGGGCAGTAAAGGAACTATTTTAAGTGTTTCCTTTTGCTTCAAACAGGTGGCTCAAGGATGCTATTTGGAGTTCATTTACAGTCAACAGATTCATGGCTAATAACTTAGAAGTACTTCCTGAAAGTGTTATAGCCAAAATGTGATAAGCCTGAATTAAGTAGTTTTCTTTTTAAGGAACAAAAAGTACCTACATTTAACCAAAAATGTATTTTCAAGGTCTCAACTGAAATTCACATGAGGAGTTCTAACCCTGAGTGGGTTTACTTGCCATATTTATTACATTCAGTGTGCATTAGAAAAAAGTTAAAATTTTGTGACAATGGTGTCAGTACTTAGGATAGGAGGTATAATGCTTTTGTCTTCAATGTGTCTCTTTCTTAACCTGATTTTTCTTTTTTTAATTGCCATCATCCTTCTATGCTCAATCTCACCTGTGCTTTACATGAAAATGTAAAACACTTTGCAAATAAACTGATTTAACTCTCATAATCATTCTACTAAGTAAACGTATGCCCTTCTTCTACAGGAAATAGAGATGCAGAGAAATGGTATTATCTTGAGCAAGCTATTTACAGCTTGAGATATTGCTGGGATAGAACCCATCATAAAATCTTGGCTGCACTGGAGTCAGCAGGCTAACTCCTGTTGAGTCCAGCAGAATCAACCCCAGTGTCCCAATTCACAGCCCTGTCCTATTTAGGAATAAACTGGAATAACCATTGCATTTAGGAATAAAAAGACCATTTAGTCTTTTCATGTGTTTTGTTCTCATCTTGCACAACTGGAGAATAGGAGCTTGTTTGCACTCAAAATCTCCTTCTGCTCAGAGCTGTAGTTTCTGCAGTGAAAAGACGCTCCTGTGTGTTATGGGTCTGACCAATGCATCAGCTTTAGCATTCATGTATCACTGTAGCTGAAAAAGAGGCATGTAAGGGAGAAATCTTTCTTTGATCAATCTTTAGGAATACTTTGCAAAACTGACAAGGAGAGTTCTGAAAATTGTTACAAGGTTTGAAGGTTTACGCATGTTCTTATGCAGGGAAGTGGGATCGTTTGGGGGTTTTTTCCTTCCATGAAAGGCCGTCACTAGGAATAGTTGGCAATATCCTGCAGTTAGGGGAAAAAATTCTCACAGGAATTAAGATAAATATTTTATCTTTAAAATATGTATTTTTAAACTAATATTTCATTCTGAAACAGTGCATTTTTCTTCTTCTTCTTTTTCTTAAAGCCTCTGCCTCCTTGTCACGACTCTAAGGAATCTATGCAGGTGTATAAACAGCACTGCAAAATAGCAGAAGAGTACCATGAAGTCAAGAAAGAAATTGCTCTGCTGGAAGAAAGAAAGTGAGTAAATTTCCCAAAGGATTTACTGTTGTATAATCTCTTTGTAAAATCCTGTTTTAAGCATGAGGTTTTCACATAATATTTTCTGACCTTAAACTCATATACATATATACTCACATATGTATATACTTATATACACACACACCTTTTAATTGCAGCCTTCCAGTACCTGAAGGGAGCTTATAAGAAAGATGGAGATAGACTATTTACAAGAGATAGGAAAAGGGAGAATGGCTTTAAACTGACAGAGGTCAAGGTTAGGGTATTAGGAGCATGGGATATTAGGAAAAAATTCTTCCCTGTGAGGGTGATGAGGCACTGCCACAGTTTGCTCCATCCCTGGAAGTGTTCAAGATCAGGTTGGATGGGGCTCTGAACAAGCTGGTTTAGTAGAAGGTGTCCCTGCCCGTGGCAGGGGGATTGTAACTGGATGATCTTTGGGGTCCCTTCCAGCCCAAACCATTCTATCATTCTTTTGACTCTATGACTCTGTTCCATACCTCTGCCTGACAGTCACAGTACAAGTAGGCCATTGCTCCATAGGATCAACTGGACCCACTAAGAGCTGTCATAGTTCTGGACCCTAACCTATGTGTGCGTCCCTTAAAACCTTCACTGACAGATTCCAGGTCACATAACAGTCCAGTTCAACTGGTGCAAGTCTCCTTTTTAGTGTTAGGGAATTTTTTTTTCAATTTAACATTATACATTTTAACAATGAATGTAACAGATCCTCAGTTAGGCTTGGAGTGCTTGACAGTATTGGTAGATGTGTTTCTGTGAGTTGCACTGTTTCTGTATACATTGGCTCAATGCACATTGGCATTTTAGGTGTTTGTATGCAAAGTGCATAAGCTGGAGATGTTTTTTCTTGTCTGTGGCCTGTACTCACAGCCCTGTCATCTTTTGCATGACTATTAAATGGCAAAGTGCACTCTGTGGGTCTCGGTCCCTTTCCACAAGAAACCTGAAAAAGAAATTCAGAGAGACGAAAGAGGGTGAGTAGTGGTATTCCTACCCAGCTGACCTTGAAGTTTAGCCAAGTTTGCATCCATGGGAATCTTAGAATCAAGCTGATGGGAGGGAAACTGTTGAAATCCTGTATTCTTACAAGATAGCCAAAGAACTCCCTGAATCCAAACTATTCAGAGTAAGAAAGTGAGATGTCTTTATCAGGGTTGATGGCTACAGGCACAATATAGTTACAGTTGGCTTAACGTGTCAGAGCTACTTGAGGTTTCCCACTACAAATCCCCTTCCACTGTAGGATCTGTGTGGCACTCAGATTCTGACAAAGTGACACAAAAGTTAAAAGAGAAGAAAAAATAGCCAGAAGAGATTAACACTGCACTGTCCCTGCATGGAAAAATACATGAAAATGCAGTGTTTGCATTTGATTCATCATTCATTGAACATGACCCATCAAATGTAATTGGTGTTTGGAAAGATGAGGAAAAGATAATTAATTCAAATAATTTTGCAATGATTTGTCAAATTTGGTTGTCTAATATAAGCTGCTTACATACATATTTCGTAATCAAGCAAATTCGGTGGAAACCCACGTGTCTTTTTCTATTCTGAAAATCCAAATAGAATATAAAATATTAAATGGTCATTTAAGTACTTGACTTTAGATGTATAAACCCAAAAGGTAGCCTTAGATCATTTGGATCATTTGGATTTTAGCGTTTACTGATATAAATCCATCATTATTACTGACACATCCTCGAATCAGTTATGCCTATTTATGAAGTATGCTTGGAGCCTCTAAAAGCTAGACATTCATATTATTATTATAATAACCATAGACATTTATGTTATTATTTTTGCACTTTCTTAAGTGAAAAAAATATCCTGTTTGAATGCAATCTTGTAATCTATGGAGTCTGTGGTACTAGCTGAATTAGAAATAATTTGCTTCCTGAGAAGGGCATGCACAAAATTGTTTACCAGAGCTCACAACTGTCCTAAATAACTTCTGAGCCCAGATGTCAGCCTCTCTTCAGTGGTTACCCTGGATGAATTAATGGGCTTCAGGCTGGCATTTTATTTCATTTCACCAGTGGATGTCAACAGTGGAACAATGTCAGGATGCTTCCACCACTGCTACCTTTGCTGAACCTGTTCTGTGGATTCCGTGCCCCAGTAAACATATGTTGAGTGGCTGAATAAGGCAACGAATGGAATTATATTACTGTGATTCTTATGTGCCTTCCAATTACATATTTGTGGACTTGTGTTCACATGCTGTATAGCTGTGAAATGCCTAAACATCACAAATATCAGTGCAGCACCTCTCACCACTGCCCATGTTAAGAAGTGGTCCTAGAGCACTGGGATCAAAGATGTTTAATTTCCTACAGGTTGGTGCACTGGTTGCTTGATTTTGAGGTTTAACAAGCTGCAAGTGCCAACTGAAGATTTTTTTTTTCTCCATATGTGAACTGTTTATAGCTTCTCCCTCCAGGTAGATTCTCCATTTTGTAGTATTTTGGAGAAGGTCTCATGAGACTGCCTTTCCCCACTGAAGTAACAATCCTTTCTGTAGCAGTCTGTTTTTATTAAACCTTCCAGAAACTAACTGGGACCTCTTAACTGCACAAAGTTTGGTTAAAACTGGAAGGGGGATTAGAAAGTTATTAGGACACATATACTTTTACACACACGTAAGCTGACAAACCTGAGCACACTTATAATTGCAGCATTTCAGTACCCGAAGGGAGCCTACAAGAAAGATGGAGAGAGACTATTTAAAAGGATATGTAGAGATAGGACAAGGGAGAATGGCTTTAAACTGACAGAGGATAGGTTTAGATTAGATAGTAGGAAGAAATTCTTCCCTTGTGAGGGTGTTGAGGCACTGGCACAAATTGCCCAGAGAAGCTCTGGTTGCCCTGCCACTGGAAGAGTTGAGTATTCCATTCTTAGAATGGATGCTTTGACTTTTCTAAAAAGTCTGATGAGATGGACAAGCTTGGAGCCTCAAAAGCAGTTCTAATCGATTCAATCAAATCTAATTCAAACTGAAAAGATGGCGTTTGCAGCTTTTTTGAAATTTACCCCTTTTGTGGGTGTCTTCATCTTCTTCTACGTTTGAATTTGAATGTATGGAAATAAAGATCCACAGGTGCTAATGCACCTGTTATCTATTCTCTATTTCTCTTAAATACTATTTTGATAAAATGATCGAGTTTCATCCCTTTGAGTGGGAACAAACAACTTTATAGTGTTGTTCACTGCACATTTTTGCCAAATGCAACCACAAGTTCTGTTGGATGACACCCCTGCCAGTGCTCCCAACTTCTCTCCACAGGTAACTCACCTGTGTCATTACAATGGCAAATCCCACCTGGCAGTGTCTGCATCTGTGGTACCTACTGACAGAACACTGTGCACATGGAATACTGAAGGCTATGACTGACAGGAAAAAAGACAATGGATTGAGCAAATATTTTCTATTTGTTGGCTAGGAGGAAGAAATAATGTTAAGCTAACCTGGCATAAATATCCATAGTAGTATTAGAGCTTTTTAGTAAAAAGAAATGTAATTTAGTTAATTCTACTTTAAATGATTTTTGTTCCAGCCTCCAAACTTCAGTGTCACCTTTATACATGGAATAATATATGCAGGTATATTTCTAAAGGAGGTATCTTTAAGAAATAGAAAATTGAAAAACATTGATTTAAAAGAGTCGAAACCATTTAATCTTTTACAACTTTTCAAAGGCTTAGCTTGACTTTTCTCTCACTGAATTTTGAGCATCAAGTATGGCCAAAGTATAAAAAGTCACTGATGTGAGGAGGGTTGCTTTTCATCAAGGCAAGAACAGAATTTATTTGCCCTTTCTCTTGTATGCAATGTAGATGGTGAAAAAATGTACTAGGCTGGGAGTGGGACCAAAGATGACAACTATTTCACAGGAAGAGGGGAAATGTGAGAGAGAAAGAGAGGCTGCAGTTTCAAAAAAGGGAAAATAAAAGGAAAAAAGCAAATAAGAAGGATAAAAGAAGTTACTCAAGAAGAAGACCAAAAAAGGAAGGAAGAAATTGAAAGAATTCAGAAGACTGAGTAGATTTTTTTTTGCTAATATAATCATAGCTTTGTTTGCTCTCTTCACTCAAACTCTTCCCATTTATGCCAGCAATATGTAGTACAAGGGAAAAAATCACTGTGGAATGGGAGACATGATTGAAAATAAAGAAAAGGGTGTGGAAGCGAGAGCACACCACATTTAGGGCACAGAATGTAATTTAATTTATGTTCCAGAAACACACATGTATTTCCATAACAGATGTTTTGGGGTATCTAAGTTTGGGTGAAAGGGGTGGGATGGTTGGTTATTTTGAGCACTTGTTATATTGCTATTACTAGATAATGACCCTGGATTATGTAGTTAAATATTAGAGTTGCCATGGTTGCTAGCTGTATCTTATATTCTTAGCACTGGCTGGTTATCGCTTTTTCCTCCCCCAGACAATTCTAATATAACTCTTCAGAAAATATCATTTGATCACCACCTGGTTTAGGTTCACTCCTTTTCTTTGCCATGAATATGATTTCTTTTCTTCTTTTGCACATGTCACAGTAGACATAGAATCATAGAGTCATTAAGGTTGGAAAAGGCCTTTAGTATCATCAAGTCCAACCATCAATCCAGCACTACCACCATGTTTGCCATTAAACTATGTCCTCAAGTGCCACATCTACATGTTTTTTTGACACCTCCAGGGATGGTGACTCCACCACTTCCCTGAACAGCCCATTCCAGTGCTTGACAACCCTTTCCAGAAAAAGTTTTTCCTAAATCTAATCTTAACTTCCCCTGGCACAATTTGAGGCCATTTCCTCTCATCCTTGTTACCTGGCAAAAGAGTCTGACCTCCCCCTGGCTACAATCTCATTTCAGGTAGTTGTAGAAAGCATGAAGATCTCCTCTGAGCCTCCTTTTCTTCAGACTAAACACCCCCAGCTCCCTCAGCTGCTCCAGTTACAAGACTTGTGCTCCAGACCCTTCCCCAGCCCCATTGCCCTTCTCCGGACACCTCCAGCACTACAATGTCATTCTAGCAGTGAGTGGCCCAGAACTGAACGAATGCAGGATTTGAGGGTTGGCCTCACCAGTGCCAGGTACAGGGGGACAGTCACTGCCCTGGTCCTGCTGGCTACACTACTGCTGACACAGGCCAGGATGCCATTGGCCTTCTTGGCAAATGACATGCAGTGGAGATGTCTGCTTAATTTTGTGGAAGCCTTCCATATGCTTTAGCATGCTCTCATGACCATAAGACTGTTTTAAGGTTTCCAGCCCAGATGGTTTCTCCAGGTACACTATTTCCAGACTGTCTTTGCAGCATTGCTAAGACAAGCAGTCTTCAGACTTCCAGGTACTGCAGAAAAAGATTAGCATAAACCTTAAAGGCAACCTTTTAGCTCAATAATTTTCCCATTCTAGACCTGATTTTTCATCATCACGTGTATGCAAAATATATGTTACTTGCCAAATAGTGGAAATTACAGCTTTTCTAACACAAAGAGAGACTTCCAGCAGGGGTGTTGGAATTAGATGATATTTAAGGTCCCTTCCAACCCAAATCATTCTCTGATTCTATGACCTTTTATGTGTTATCATCTGGATATATTTTCATGTAAATTAAAACAGGCTGTCTCGTTGTTTTAAAAATCAATTAGTAGGCTTTAAACACACAAGGGCAGTCTTCTCAGACAGCGATTACCTTACAGGGTCTCATGATTCCTCCTAATGTGAAAGTCATGTCAAATGTGAGAAATGAAGATGATCTTATGGCCACCAGAACACAGACACATGTTAGCTGTGAAGAAATGTGTGGTGCCACAGATGCATGATCCTGAACACATTGTTCACAACTGGGGAAAGACAAATCTGACTCTTTGTACTCTGGAAGCTGTTTTCCTTGTGTCCAGTCCATCTTTAAATATACTCATCTCCAGACAGATTTATCTGTTTAGTCTGTCACTTTTCTTGGTATTTATTCATTGTGAATATTAGTGTTAAGGAGCTCTGTTGTCTGCATGGTCAGACATTAAGGCCAAAAGAAATAATTTCCCTAAGACCATGCTGTGTTTTTCTCCTGCTCTGGTAGGCTCCCTTCCCTCACAAATCCCTCCCCAAAAAAGAACACTTAGAGTGTACATTACAGATTGTCTCAAAGGTTTGAGTACCTCAGCACTAGTTTAGAAAATACCTTATCAATGCTGTTAATATTTAAACTTGGGATAGCCATTAACAGAAACCACAGATTACACAGTGCTAGACCTATTTATTAAGCATCCATAACAAAGGCTACATGGTGCAAGAGCTTAGTATGGTGTTCTTTAACCTCTGGAAGCTAAGTTCAAATCCCAGATTAGATCAGAAGAAAATGTTACTGTCCTCATCCTTTTGTGAGCTTCGTAAGCTAGACCATTCATAACATTTAGCAATTCCCCAGTACTCTAATTTTAGTTCTGTGGCAGGCTGACAGTATTTGCCTGAAACATCACCCTTCCCTGTAAACAGGCGTTGATCCTGATGGGAAGGGAATAAGTAGGTTCTGCTGACTCAGAAGTGGGCAATTTTACCACAGAATCACAGAATAGGCTGAGTTGGAAGGGACCCATGAAGATCATCGAGTCCAACTCCTGGCCCTACGCAGGACCATCCCCAAGAGTCACACCATGTGTCTGAGAGTATCATCCAAGCGTTTCTTGAACTCTGTCAGGCTTGGTGCTGTGACTGCTTTCCTGGGGAGCCTCTTCCAGCACTCAGTCACCCTCTGGGTGAAGAACCTTTTTCTAATATCCAACCTGTAGCATCTATCAGACTTCCAGCACAATCTCATGAGTAGTCAACCAATAACACATATGTACAGCCATACACACAGGGAGCCACACAAGTAGCTACTTGGCAATTTACTGGAAATTAGTTATTTGGACAGCTGTTTGCCTCCAACGTATTGGGAGACAACTGGAGATACTGTCCCAAACAGGAAACACAGGAAAGATGGCTGAATTGCCCTTTTCTGCCCACATAGTACTACTGGATCACAGAATCAGTGCAAGGAAACTGCTTTCTACGAGGGAGGTCCTAGAGTATGGACTACAGCAATGAGTATATTTTTATTTTAGCACATTTATAATTTGTTTAACAGCAAAGGTAAATCCCACAGGGGAAAAAGTTATCTGTGTTGCTTGAATATTACTGAAAAGCAGCATGAATGCCATGCCTGCACAAAGTCTCATCTTATCAAGTCAGGACTGACATTCATTAACAGGGTTGTCCGAGTTCGCACATTGTCTGTCTGTGCCACTCCTGGCTCCAGTTCAAATAGAGTAGTTAGTACCATTCTTTTTCAAGTACTAAAAGTCCCCGCAGAAAAGATTTGTCTGCTTTGAAGATGTTGATTACTTATTAGTGTGTTCACTGCATCTCCCTTTAAGAAGCTCATAAGTGTACGAAAAGTAAAGAATGATTCTGAGTTCATTTCTTTGAACGCTTCTGTTTTAACACTCTGTAATTTGAAAGAGCTTAATTTAATCCTTCAGTCCAGCACTGCACCAGAGAATAATTGCAAAGAAATATTGCTGACACTCTCTCTTGGTCTCCAGAAACAAAAGTCTTCCAGAGGAGGCCCTTGAGAGATTGAAGTGATTAAAGACTTGTAAAACCTCATTGTCCCTAAATGCATTTTTCACTCTTTAAAATACTCCTCCATGGTCTCTGTCTCATTAATAGGAGCTGTCTAGCAGAATCATCTTGGCCCCTTTGAAAATTGGTTGATCTATCATGGCCCAACCAAAGAGAAATAAACCTGTTAATGGCTTACGGCTTCTAAAAATTTTACGGCTGTTTTGTGACAAATATAAACAGAATTTTGCTGAGCTAAAATAGGCTCTTGATGTTTTCCCTCAAAGGCTTGATTGAACACACCTTTCACCTGGTGAAAGGAAAGAGAAAGAAGCTTTGCTGCAGCATAGCTGCTCTGCATTACCTGAGCGGTATAAAACAAAGCCAACATATTTAGCTGTAGGAAGATGCCTATATACTGCCTCTTTAGAATGATTTAAAATTGCTGTAACGGCTGCTAACTCTTCTTTTTTTTTTCAATGGGAAGCACATTTGAGAGAAATGGCTGTGTCAAGAATCTCTTCTAACTTTGTGACTCCTTGAACTTACGTAATTGTGACTGTAAACCGTGGGCAAACTCTGCTATCACTGAAAGCTGCAGTAAAGACAGAGGAAGGTCAAACTGATCCTAAAAGAAGCCCAGACAGAAGTGTTTTTCAAAACCCGTGTGCTTACACTTTTGCTGCTATAAGTGGTAGCTTTGCAGCTACAAGCAATGTAAGTGATCAGCAAATACAGAAATGTTATCTTTTCATGAATACTCTGACCTGTGGGAATAGAATTCCAGATCTGTAGGAATTTCCTGTCTGAAGGTACAGGTCTAGCCTGACAAGAGGGCTCCTTTAAGGACCACAGCAAAAGCTATCCACTTTGAAGGTACTAACATCTTCCCACTGGTGACCTACAAGCATTGTTTTGATATGACTGAGAAATACAATCACAGGGCCATGAACCGTTAAAGATTAACTAATCTCCAAGATAGAATGATCAAAAGAACTAAGAACTCTTTAGAAGAGACTTCCTGTAGCAGGGGTGAATTTTTGACTTAAAGGGAAAAAACCCCAGAGGCCAGGCTAGCCTGCTGGATGACTTAAGTGGAGAACAATTAGTAATTCACTAACCCTGTGAGTTACTCATGCCTTCAGTGTGTTTTAAGACCTCTTTTATCTTGACTTGTGCTGAGGTAATTTCAGTTGATACTATACAGGAGACTCCAGCTCCTGGCCAGCTCTAGGAATACAGGGCACTGCGTTACTCCATCCAGAAGAAGCCACAGCTTGAATCCGTGTGAATCTGCTCTTGAGAGGACCAGGAGGCATCAGGTTTGCAGGTCTATCACTCTGCCTCAGTAGTAGGGCTAAGAACGGAGCCTAAACATATTATAGAAGCAATATATGTAGTTCAGATTCCTGTGCCTAGTATCTACTAGAATCATCTGTAGCAGAGAAAGGAAACCAGATGCACTTCACAGAATTTACTAACAAATCTAACTAACTGAAAAAAACTTTGCTCACTTTCAATTATATTTGATATTGAGAGGAAAATAAATTGTTATTCTTCTGGTAAAGTATTAGCAAGCAATCTCCAGGAACTTGATTCACCACCATGAATTACATGTTCAACATTTACTGAAGTTAGAGATCACAGAGTTATACAGTTATAGGATGGTTTGGATTGCGATGGACCTTAAAGATCATCTAGTTCCAAACCACTGCCATGGGCAGGGACACTTTCCACTAGACCAGGTTGCTTCAAGCCTCATTCAACCTGGCCTTGGACACTTCCAGGGATGTCACAGCCACAGCTTCTCTGGTCAACCTGTGCAGTGCCTCACCATCCTCACATGGAAGAATTTCTTCCCAATATCCAATCTAACCCTGCTCTCTTTCAGTTTAAAGCCATTCTCTTGTCCTGTCACCCTTGTGAAGAGTCCCTCTCCAGCTCTTTTGGAGTGCCTTTTGGTACTGGTAGGGCCTCTAAGGTCTCCCTGTAACCTTCTATTCTCCAGGCTGAATAGCCCTAAATACAAATACTTGAAACCAGCATTTTGCGGATTTGGTCACTGAACAGCAAACCTATCAGCAATTTTGGAAGCTTCATCTTTTAATGGAAAAAAGAGGACTCTAACAAATTAATTTTCTAGGCCCTTGTTTCACACCAGCCCAGGTAATACCATGTTAACAACCTACAGTCCAGCTTTGACCTAACACATGATGACAAATTTTTGCATACTGCCATTTTTAATATTTGGGGTTTTTTTCATAATCATTAGAAAGGAGCTGATTGCCAGGCTGGAACAAGTGGAAAAAGAAAGCATGGATGCTGCTCAGCTGGCTAAGGAATATGCAGAACTGACAGAGGAGAACCGAACACTGAAGCTGGCCCAGACGCAGTGCGTGGAGCAACTGGAAAAGCTCAGAATACAGTATCAAAAAAGACAGGGTTCCTCATAACTCCCAACTAGCTTGTGTGAGGCCGTTCATAAATGACTGGTCCTGTGCTGGAAAGAGATTTTAAAATAAGGATCTGTTTAATATGTTATAATACTTTACTACAGATACGGAGTATGTAGAAGTCTATATTTGATTTAATGCTTGCCAGCCAGTAACTTAATATAATGGATATTTTATCCATTATATAATGGATATTTTATTTCAAGTAACATAATTGAAGTTAATCTATCCCCATTATATGTTCTAGTAGATCAGATTTCTTTTCTAAACATATTTCTTCCAATTTAAGAAGATATGGACACACTAGAAAATGGTATAAATAGTTCCTGTGTTGGAAATTTGGATCATACTAAGGCATACAGCAGGGGCAGTGTTAGTATATGGAATACATGTATGTTAAATTTAGTTTGGTGAAGATTTTTTTTGAATTATTTTCCTCATGCCTGAAGTGTTTGGAAATTATCTTAAAACAGATCTCCTCTGGTAAAAACTGTACTTCATTATCCCATGTCAACTTTACATTGTTGTATAAAATCTGAGAAATTGCACATTAAAAATTGAAGTAATTTTTTTTTTTCGAATGAGTGCACTGCCAGTAATAACTAGCAAGTTATGAAAATAAAAGGAAACAGTTGAGATCAAAATTTCCTTCCTCAAGTGTAAAGATTTGAGAGTCTTTTGGCTCTTGTACTTTTTGGCGTGCAAGAAATGAAAAATTAATATAAGAATCATAGTTTCATCATAGTTTCAACTGAGAATATGTCAGTAAAAGTGCTGTGAGGATATTTTGTTCTTATTTTCTGGTCTGTTTTGAAACATAAGTGGCTCTAAGTAGGAACAGGATGTACAAATAACTGAGAATATACAAATAGTGGGGATATACAAATAACCAGGAAGTAAAATGTCAGTTTTACTTGCTCTATTTATCCCTGTATTTTCCTAGTTCAACTGGAAATTCTTTGTTATACTTCTATTTCTATTCATTATTCATTTTTTCATTAAAAGTGGATATAGAAAAGTTCTCAATATTCTCAATTGTTGTATACATCAGAACTTTACCTTTGTTTATATTATTAATCTATTATAAAAATGGTATTTTAAGTTAATCAGAACAATTCCTGGGAACAAAGAGGACAAAAAAAGTACACAAGTTGCCCTTTATTTTCCGTGCTCACTGCCTACACAGTTCCTGCAGCACATGTGTGAAAACAGGCTCTGCATTGCTCCAAGCACCCGGGACTGCAGTAGGAGAGCATGAAGGGGTTGCAGGAGAGGACAACCTTGTTTCCATTTCTCCTCCTAAGCCATCAGGGCAGTGCCAGTGCCCATCATTGCTTGCTGCTGTACCCTGGCCAGAGCGGAGACACAATGGGAATTCACTCCTGAGGCACGCGCTTCTTGCTGGGATGCTCCACAGGCGGTGCAGTACTGTGTTTATTCCTCTTTTCTTGTTATCTGAGGATCAAATTTTCACTGTATCTTGTGAAAGTTGAAGAGGGAAAAAAAAGCATAGTTAATAAGACCCACTTGGAATATCAGGCACAGAATGATGGAAAAGCCTTATTTGAGTTTTGCACTGATGGGAAACAAAACCTGAACGGACATCAAGGCTTTGCTTTGAGCACAGAACACTGCAGAGTCTAAGATGTACCTTTTTTTGTCTGTATTTATGTGTGTTAACAAAAGCGTTCTCATTTTCAAATTAATTTGTCATTTTAGTAATTTTTTCCATCTAGCTTTGAAAGCATCATCCAGTCTGGTGATTTCAGTGAATTCATTGAAAACTGTAAAAAGAACATAAAATGACTTCATCGACAGACTGGCTTCGGATGCAAATGAATCAGATGGCAGACCTTTACTTACAGATAACTGCGTTTACCTTGAAATTTTCTATTTAAGTGCAGCCATTTTGCTTTAGATATCAGAATAATAACAGATTATATGCTGGGATTAAAACCTTCTCCACAGTGAGGTGGAGAAGGAAAGCTGGGCCCCATTTGTGACATATCACACCTTGAGAGCAGCCAAAGAATATATTTTACCTGTAGATACTGAACAGTATGGAAGTCTTCAGGAAACACTTTTATACATGTACAGACACCAAATTTGTGGTGTGGTCCAGCTACCAGCCTGGATAAATATCAAACTCTTAAACCATCCCAAACTAATTGAAGTCAGAGATTTGTATTTAATCTTGACTATGGCTATTTGCAATCAGATTTTCCTCCTACTTTTAGTTATGGTGAAAGTAAAAAATAACAGCCTTGTATCAATATATTTACCTGCCAGCACAGATGCTCAAGTGTCTGAGAGCACTGACTTGGAGAAATTGTATCACAATTCAAATGAGTAAAACTGATATAGAAGTACCAAGGAAGAAATATTAAACTATCTCATGAAAAATATTTTTAAAAGAAAAAATAGTATGAGAAATGGGATTCAAAGACAGGACAGTAAACAAATGGAATTTTCCAAAAATATTCATAGGTAAGTCAAATTAAAATGTAGCAAAGTCAACATCAATCAGGTGTTGCAAAGCATAAACATGGCTAGAACAGCCTTCTGAAAGGTAACTGCTATATCTATCATCCACCTCTTCATTTTCTTATCAAGTTCATAATAATGAGAAACATTTTCATATTCAATAAATCTCCAATTTTGACATGCTGAGTTTTTTCTCTAGATGCTCTGGAACTCTACTGAATAAATAGCTGAAATTAAGCTTTTTAATAAAACACTCTTCATATTGATCTTGTATCTTCCAAGTAAACTGTATGATTTTTGTGCTGGTATTTAAGGAGAGACCTTAAATTGGTCTGCAAGTTAGGTCCATTGGAAGCATCACACTGTAAAAACAAGTTTTATACAATTATTTCAAAGATGGTTTTACACTGTATTTCACCCAAGAATTTAGAAACCTGTTTCAGCTTTTGAGATCAACTGCCAATGAAATGTTCAATTTTATAATTTCTGACTACAGCCTGTGGGAACCACGGTTGTATTCAGCAAAACAAGGGTGCAGTCTGAGGCTCTTGCTGTCAATTCACCAGTGGTCAGGAGGCAAGGTAAGGCATGTGAAAGGCTCAGATGGCAAAAGAAGCTGCTAAATGCAAACACCTCCACAGACACAGTCAGTTACATAAAGTGTATTTGTTGCTATGATCCAGGTTACCCAGGTTGGCAAAAGTAACCACGCCACTGTGATGGCAAATGGGTTTGCTTCAAACCGGTTAAGAAAGAGTGAAGTAAATGGGTTTAAAATAAAAACAAGACCTGTGATTTCCATTTCATATCATTACTAACTAAATACCTTCCATCCTAATGGGTGCTGAACAAACTCAATTTGAGTCTTCCAGTTAGCAAGGATATGACTCATACAGTCTTGAAACAACCAGAGGCTAGGGCAATTTGATACTTGAAAGGTCTGGAAGATAAGGACATGCATAAGGTTTGGGTTCAGCGGCTTTTTTTTTTAATGTTTCACTTTTCAGGATTATATTTGTTCTGGCTGATTTTGTGAATCTTTCGAAGTGTGTCACCTTCCTCCAGAGGCTTTACTGCCATCTGGGCCTTTGTGAGCATTACATGTTGTTAACAGTGCCTACAAGTAGGCAAGGGTGGGACAGAGAAGTGTTCTCAGCCTTCCTTTGGGCTGGTTGGGGAGCTCCGGCTCTGTCACTTTGCTGTCTTACCTCCACGTATCCATCTCACAAACCACCTCGCAGAAATGAGCTAGTCACAGTCTTAACCATGGAGCCATTTGGTGTTTTTTCCTACATAAAATTCCTTGCTTGCTAAATGCACAAAGTAGAAGTGTCTAAAGGAACGTGGCAGATTTGTCTGGAGGAGTCTTGCCTCTCTTCTCGTGAGGGGTACAAGATGTGCAGTGCTGGAAGAAGAGGGCTGCAGGGAAAGGAACTTTGGTCCAGGCAGTGATGTAGCAGGAGGAGTCCTGGCCCTGTCCAGCAGGATTGTGAGGAGAGCTGACAAACCTGGGTGCTGGCATGACTTTTCTCTTCTATTCACATACTTCCACAGTCATACATGTGCACCCACAGCACTGAGGATCTTCTCCCACCTCATGGAGTGTCGTGGCATGCATATGCATGGATAATATGGTGATGCACGTCCTTGGAAAAACCATGATGAAACTATTAATGGTCTTCATGACGGGCCTGGAAGGTGTGCAGCAATGAAGGACTATGACTATTACTGAATAAGTACCAAAAAGCTGGACCCTGTTTTCCATCCTAATAGACTTCTCTAGGACATGGCAGACACTGACTGCATGACTGCACCACAATGCACATTAAGTAGAGAGGGAAGGTAGCAAACAGAGTTGGAGGGGCAGTCTCAACCTTACCATTTCCTTCACTGAGTGCCTCGGGTTTGTAATGTTAAACTGGGAGTTATCAAGATGGTCCTTCAGGTGTGCACCAAAACTGCATGGTTGATGCTTTAAATTCAAAGTAGATTGTAAGAATGAAAAAAATCTACCTTGCTTTGGACAGTGCCAGTCACCTCTAGGTTCTAGTGCTCCTTACGGGGAATGTCATGTGTTGCTCATACCACATCAATGAAAGATGACAACCATTCACAAATCACTGTTACACTTGACCCAGGCTTCCTAAATGGCACAGTTCAGTGGCTTACGCTGTAGAAAGCACAAGATTTGGCATATGAGTCATTCTGCTTTCCTACATATCAATCATCAGTTCCCCCTTCTAAACCTCAGTTCCTTCAATCCTCCCTGACCACAGCCCATGCATCTGTACTCCCCACTGAGTAAGCAGCATCAGCCCAGAACTCAGATCCAGTTGACTGGTGATCTCATGGTCTGATGATCTCCATGGGCTTGAGATGGTTTCCAAATGTTACAGTCATATGATGTTTTGCAATTGGGTGCTGGTTTGTGGCAGCAAAGTATTCCACCAGCCTGCAGGTGCCAGTTGTGAGAGATGCTTGGTTTCTTTGAAATGGTTAGAAAATATGAGAGCAGGTGGTCTGTGAATTTAGTTATTTGTCTGAATCTTATACTAAATTTTAATACAGAAATTAGGGAAATGAAATGAGGATGTGTGTGCTGATGTAACAAATGTGCAGTCAGATGCCAAACTGTGCTCTGGGTGCTCAGAATGAGTAAACTGATGAGAACTGTAAATGATGGAAAGGAAGTAGGTACAGCTAGGAAGAGGAACTGGCGAGTGAGCTGTTGCCTTATCTGCCTGCTTTCTTGCTGATTATGGCTTGCACCAGTGGGATGAGTCCTTAGCTCAACATTAAGAAGCTTTTGTTTAGGTATACATGAATATTTACTTCATTAAGGTTATGTTTTTGTTGACTATGTCTAGTAGCAACAGAGCTATGATGTGATACAGACACTCACAGTGTTGCAGATGGTTCTTCTACAGAAAGAGGAATAACCAGTATCAGGATATGAGTGTATTCTGCTAATCATAGAATCATAGAATATTTGAATTTGGGAGGGTCTCATATGGACCATTGAGCCCAATTCTATGCCAACTGCTGTATTTGCGTTAAAGATAAATAAAGCCTTGATAAATAGCCTACGTAGAGTAAAAACTACACTGAAGGGAGTTTGGATTGACAAGAGGGACCTGGGAGTTTGGATTGACAGGAAGCTGAACATGAGCCAGCAGTGTGCCCAGGTGGCCAAGAAGGCCAATGGCATCCTGGCCTGTATCAGGAACAGCGTGGCCAGCAGGATCAGGGAAGTGATTCTTCCCCTGTACTCAGCACTGGTGAGGCCACACCTTGAGTGCTGTGTCCAGTTCTGGGCCCCTCAGTTCAGGAAGGATATTGAGGTGCTGGAGCAGGTCCAGAG
>NW_016690201.1:2696772-2732050 GCF_001604755.1 Lepidothrix coronata | reverse complement strand
TGATTCTATGATTCTATGATTCTATGATTCTATGAAGCCAGAGCACTTCAGTACTGAAATAACTGCATCCCCACTAATGGGTTTTTGCTTTCATCGCACAAGTGGAGTTTGGAACTTTTATTAACCAGATCCCCAGTTTCCCACATGAAGGGATAATGATGTGATGTAATGTGATCAAAAAACTTTCACCTCTATCTTGTGACTGTCTTACAAGTGTATGACACATCTCAGTGCACAGCCCAGATTGCCTTGTGGCCACAGACCTTCCCCACAGCCATTTCATCACAGTGCTCTCCCCAGATCGTTCCTTTAACTGTCTCATTACTTTGCTGTCCATGGACAGCTGAAATACGTTAATGACTCTGAATTTTTTAAGAGTAGTCAGAAGTAAGTTCATCATTCGATGACATTACCTGCTAAGAACCTTGACTGTCTTGTGGTCAGACTGTTTTGTATTCATGTTCTGCAAATATATCAATATATATGTTTACTGATTAGATGCCAGTACAAAAAAATACAAGTCTTAATATTCATGCAAGACATTCAAACATATTCCTATTAATGCTGTTTTAATATTAGGCTTATTCAGGATGTTCCTTCCCTTGGCTGTAAAAAAAAAAGCCAGCTACTCACACATGAAATAGTACCTCCTGATGAAGTTATCTGTGCCAAGAATGCGAAAACTTCTTTTTGAAATAATTTCAAAACAGGCGTATTCTTTCAAGGAAAAAAAACCCTACACACGTTACAGTTCCCAGCTAATATAAATTACAACTAACCATGCACTAACTGCTAAAAATGTGCTTAAATCTATTTATAACCCTTTACATAGCTCTCATCAATTTACATTGGAAAAAGACACCACTACATTTGACTGTCTGAGCTCCCTCTTGTGGGTAATGGGACATTATTATTATGAAGCAGAGATACCTCAGACAATGTTTTGAGCGTACAATTATGTTTGTCCAAGTGAATTTTTGTTTATGTAAGTGTTTATGGCTAATAATTCTTTATATATCTAGGTACAGGTCACTACACTAATTTATCACCACCTGATCACATCTGAAACTACCAAAAGAGTGATATCCAATATTTTAAAAATACTAGAGATACTTGCACGGAGGTGTAGTTTTCAACAACATCTTGAACAGCGGCTAACATAAGCACCCGAGTTAAATGAGTTCCAGCATTACACAGAAGCTGAGAGAATTCATAACTGCAAATTATTATTCAAACTGAGAGTAGAGAGTAAGTTTAGGTTAGACATTAGGAAGAAATTCTTCCCTATGAGGGTGGTGAGTACCTGGCACAGGTTGCCCAGAGAAGCTGTGGCTGCCCCATCCCTGGAAGTGTTCAAGGCCAGGCTGGATGTTCAAGGTCTAGGTCAGGCCAACCTGACATAGTGGAAGTTGTCCCTGCCACGGCAGGGGTTTGGAACTTGCTGATCTTTAAGGTACCTACCAACTCAAACCATTCTGTGATTATATGATTCTGTGAGCTATATGATAATATCTCTGTTTGTCCAAACTACATCTGTTGAGTTCAGCTGGATTTATGTGCCTGGAAGTCTGGCCTATACGGCTTCACTTTTTCAAAGTACTAGACAGTACTGACCAACTGCAGGGACTTTGCAGTGCTTATGTAATGGTACAAAAACTAAGAGTCAAACATCCTTTAAATAATACAGAACAGAACGGCTGAAGAATGTGCTTCTTTTTTGCTGGCAAATTTTAAAATGCCTTAAATCTCATACAGCCTGGTATTCATGAGTGACACGTTTCTAACAGAAAACACAAGTGTTATCTTCCTATTTTTCTCTTTGTATTTAGGTTAAGTAATCTGAATACAGGAAGTGTCAAGCTTCGGAGGAGTGCCCAAATGTATGGGCAATGTTCCAGCCACAGTTCGAGTTTCAATGAACTGAAGTGGTTGTGCTGGAATATTAGGATTGTTTTACCAGTAATGAATTTAGTGGCTCTTGCACGTCCCACAGTCTATTTGAACAACCATGGTTTTGGAAAATTCGGTTTCCTAGAACGTTCTGCAAGGAAAAAGAGCAGAAAAAGCATGCTATTAAGTATGTTTTTCTGCTTTAGCTGCTTCAGAATTCTTGTTTAATTAATAAAAAGAGGTTTATATTTTGTCATTTGGCTGAAACATAGCAAGAGACAAAATTCTAGTTACACTGTATTTAAAGGTGAGATATGAAGACAAAAGAAAGCATAAGCAGGATTTTACCTAAGTGGATGTCATTTTTACTGGCGGATGCCTTTGTATCTCCTGAATATGACTGAGTACATGCAATGGTTTCAGATGTTTATGATACTATACTAATCCTGTAATTTCTGCCCAAGGGACTTTTAATTAACTGTTTGACTGCCAGAGTAAATCTACCACTGTATTACTGTCCAAAAGGGAACCGTCCCTGAATGCTTATCATGAGAAAGTGGCATTTAAAAGTGCTTAATATTCCTTTTAAAATGAGGGTGTCCACATCTAAACGAACAGGGCTGCCTGGTAAGAAATCATCAACACCAAAAATGCACCACATGGTAAATTGCATTTAGGCTCTGGTTCAACACAGCACTTACAATGGGGCACTGTGCCACATCAAACAAATCTCTCGAACATATACGTAACTTGAAGCAATCAGTAGTTCCCACTGATTTGCCAGTAGGTCTATTCAAAGTAGTTTTATTCATGCACTGAAGTGTTTTGCTGGATTGAGGCCAAAGACACCAGTGCCTCAGCTTGAAACTTGACTGTTACAGGTTCATTGGAATTTAATTACATACGCGGAGTGTTCAAACAGTGTGCTGCAGCAGGACCCTTCCACGGAGCTCTCTGTCAGGGAGCTAAAGAGCTCCTTGTAGCATCTGGTAGCAGGGAGGACCTTCATGCTGTGAGGAGCATACAGAACCCAGGCATCATGCTGCAGCACTTAGAGCTGGGTCTAGGTCCAGTTGCAGCTGCCAAGCAAGCCAGGTGCTTTGTAATGCAGAAGTAATGAAGAAAACATTCTTTTTTGTCACTCCTGGTAAGCACATTTGTTCCCACTCACACATGCCAACCCGTATGAAGTATCTCCACAGGGTCATTATATGACACTATATGAGTTTTTAAAGAAAAGCAAGCAAACACAGAAGAAATGTCAAATATTTACAAAGCACTATAAAATACAATTAGAAATGGCTCTTAACTAGAAGAATAACAGCATAAAACTATTTTTAAAATTTAGAAATACTACTCTTGCTTTTCTTTTCTTCGTAAAAACGTAGCAGAAATACTGGACTAGGACAAAAATGCCATGGGTTCCTGTCAGATAGGTCCTGTTCCTCCTTTATTCTCCCTTCACATACCCCTCCCTGTTCTTCCAGCAAGAGGAGATCTCAGCTTCTTCAAAGGCGAGACAGAGAAATAAAATATTTCCCAGGGTTCTGGTTGTGGCATCCTTTTCTTGGAGAAAGTCCCCTCTGCTTTTGATAGGAAATGGAGAGAGGAGGAGTACTTGGGTTAAAGGAGGGTTCTCTGCCCTCCATATGAATTTCTGCTCAAATTTGGATGTGTAATAAGCAAATGAAATTTTCAGTTTGCATGTGGTAAGTAGAGATGTAGAGCTAAAGTATTTCCTAGTTGAACTTACTCTGTAACCCAAGAGCTTCGATGCATTGGTGACAATTCAGCACATGGACCTCTCTCCTCCACAAATGCACACTTCAAACAGGCATATGTGACCACACACAATTTTGCTTGTGATTTCACCTCACAATTCAATCCTCCCATGCTGTCAATGCCATTCCTTTGGTCTTTCTAAATTGTGAAGGAGGAAGATGTCAAGTTCAAATACAAAATAATCAAACATCTGGACCCAGGAAAGAAGAAAACTCTGCCTTTAAATTTGGCTGGAACCCATTGCTACTGTTCCGATTTATCGTCACTAATCACTACTAATCAAAACCAAAGCTTTCCCTTCCTTCCTCTCCTCTCCCCTCCCCTTCTTTCCCCTACTCTCCCCTCCCCTCTCCTTCTCCTCCCCCACTCCCTTTCCCTTTCATATTACCTTTATTTTTTTTCCTTTTCTTCTTTCTCTTTAGTCAGGAGTATTAAAATATATACCTACAAAAGATAAGGAACTTTGAGATGTCAGATAGTGAGCCCAGATCTATCATGACATGTACAACTGAACAAAGAAAATTACTATTTCAGCATGATTTTAAGCATTTCGAGGTTTTTGTCTGATGATGCACTTTTCTGTTTCAAGAGTAGAATTTACTTAATATCTCTCTGAAGCAAGCAGAGGATTTATGAAGCACATCATCTTCAGCGAGTCTCAGCCTTACTGGTGCATCTTTGAGGACTTTTACTTAAAAACAAATAAAGAAATACTTCCAGCCCCATTTAATTATTTATTAAACACATTTCTAAATACTGTTTTAGTTACAAGAGTCAATGCCAGCCAAAGGATGAAGTTAGAAGAAGAGGAATAGTCCACAGTGGGCTTAGATTGGTCACTGTAAAGCCTAAGATGAGTTTTCAAAACTAAGCAGTGTTTGTGTAAGCAGCATGCCAAGTCTTTTGGAACTTCATTTTCAGGGACTGAGTGATAGGTCTTTTTGAACATCTTATTTTTTTGAAATAAATTAAAATTGACATGTCACGTCAAGCCATACTTCACCTTTGAAAATGAAGACTGTATGAAGATCTCCTCTGACATCTGACAAGGACCTGGACAACACAGAAAACACCCCAGTGAGACATGAGCAATTCAGATCACATGTTACCTGCAGCAGATGCTGCCCTGGGAAGGGGGCCAAGAGCAGGGAGTAGATATCTGTTCAAATCGTAAGTGCCTGCTATAGAGATCTTTTACTTCAATGACTGTTCAGGGACTTTGGGGTCTAGGCACCCACCAGCTGGGTCTCCAGCTCTAAGATTCTATGATTCACTTAAAACTTGGCTCTCTGCACTCAAATATGGGAACGCTGTTAAGGCTGAGATTCTTGGTATTCTGAGTCATGTTATGTGGACATAAAAGTACCTAAAACTCACATTCTGGGTAGCATCAGGGATATTGTTCTGCCTTCCCTTGAAAAACCCCTCCCAGAAACCAGCTACGTATCAACAAACTATTCTGCCAGCCACACACGGCATGGGCACAAACTGAGCACACACGACAGGGAACTTGAAATCCTTACAGTATGTGTGTGAGGCTGCAGTCACTGCTCTCTTGAAGTTAGGGGTCTGATGTGCCACACACGGCTTAGCAGGTTTGTGTGACTTCTCTTTCTTATTGAGTCACCTCCAACATCTGCAGGCGAAAGCAGAGCAAAAGGAACTGCTCCACAGCTTGCCTAGCTGACTCTGCCTGTTGCTCTTCATGGAACTGGCAAAAGGCAGCGAGGTCTTCCAAGAACAGAAAATGTGGCCCTTTGTCATCAGGGCTCCACAGGCACCATCAGGCAGCAAAAAAGCCTTAAAGACTTCAAACCTGCAGGGCAGCTCCACAGAACTCCACAGAGCATTCAACATTAAAAGGAGATCCAATGGAAAATGAGAGGGAAAATACAATGGAAACATTCCTGTTTAAAACCCCCCAGTTTTTAAAAATATTACTGTGGTGCTTTTAATGAAGATGTATGAGACAAAAATTGACAGTTGTCTGGACTATATGGACAACTATATTCAAGAAGAACTTGAGTTTTTTTAGAGTTCAACCTGAGGCTTCTTCCAATAAATGGAAATCCTGGAGAAAGGCAGCTGATCAGTGGTGGGACACAACTTTTATGACATGCTGAAAAATGTTGTTGCTTGGTGGTCTGAGCTAAGAAATTCAGGAAATATACCCTAAAAACAAGTTTGCTTGTCTGCACTGTTTGACCTTCAGAGGGTTTTGATGATGCCTCAGCTTAAGAACAAACTTTTTATTCTATTTTAGCAGAGTAATAAAGATCTGCAAAGAAGATAGATGTGCACTGTAAACTTCATGACAGTGTATGTGGGTCTTTTGGGACTTCCTAGGAAAACTGTTTGAGACCATTTCATTCACGTGCAGAGAACAGGAGAAGAAAAGCATGCAGTGATTTCGTACCAACCCTCCTCCCTAGAGCCAGTCTGTAGGACCAAAAACCCCAGGACACATCTGCTGACTCACCTGGGGACTCCAAGGAGGAGCAGACCCTCAAAGGAGGGAGGAAGGGAGGGCAGCAGGCAGGCAGGCATAGAGCCTAGGCTCCCTGGCATCCTTTGCTGTGCCCTCTTTGCCCACTGTTGCCTACTTTGTCTATTCAGTCTGAACAGCTAACAAGCTGATGTGGTTTGCTATTTTTTTCAGCTGCAATTCCAGGTGATTCCTTCCTGGACCTTGTTATTAATTTTCTTTAAAGCTGGGCTATGTACTCTGTGAAGTCAGCTCCAGTTTCATCCAGCTGCCTAATTATTTCTGGAAAATCTGTGTGCAGTGTAACCATGCATCATTGGTCTGAGCCAACAGTCCTTTTTAATGAAGCAGAAATGTTTCATTTAACGCTGTTTATTAACACTCTCAGAGTTGAACTTTTCTGTTACCTATTCTTTCTGCTAGAACTTTTCTTTCTCATTTCCTTTTGTGAATTGAACCATTTCACTGTTTTGCATTAGAACTCCTCCAACCTTCTGTCAGATGGCTCTTTCTATAGAAAAATTAATTTAATACCCACACCGAATTAATTCAATACCCACACTAAAGTTTTATTGAAAGGAAAAAATAAATTTATTGATAGCAACATAACTGTCTTAATTTATTAACAGTCAGTTAACTTTCTTGATGGGCAGCTTTTCCCTGATTGTAAGAGTCTGTAGCAACAAACTACTTGTTTTAAAATTATTCTGCTTCCCAATCTCCTACTGACCAGCTGATTTATTTTTTTCTCAATGCTATTGTGAACTCCTTCCTTTTTTTTCTTTTTTTCCTTTTTTTTTTTTTAACCACCAGTGACAACTTCTCTCCCCAGCAGCAACAATTTTTCTCCCTAGTATAATCTTATATCTCTGTCACTGCCTGTAGGGTAGGGAGAGGACTGTCTCTAGTGTGTCTCCTTTGATACTGTTAGTCTG
Organism: Lepidothrix coronata; assembly: GCF_001604755.1. NCBI lineage: Eukaryota > Metazoa > Chordata > Aves > Passeriformes > Pipridae > Lepidothrix > Lepidothrix coronata. The sequence goes on along the minus strand of NW_016690201.1, from coordinate 2,724,958 downwards.
GAGGCACCTTTCCTGTGTGGAACTCATTTTCCTAGAAGTTTGTTTTCTGCTTTTGTCTGATAATACAAAAATATTTTGTACTTCAACAGCTTCTCTAAGCAGCATGACTTTAAATTCAACAGACAACAGAAGCATTTCTCATTTGTTTTCCAGAGAAGTTTTTTGGTTAACTAATTCTACTTCAGTCCATCAGTGGTTAAACTTTGTTTTCACTGTAAGGATTTTCCAGGGCATTATCTACCTAAATACCATTTTTTCCCTTTGGATGAAGCTTCATTATTAATATATATATCCCATAATACTTGCTCTGCTACGATAGCCACGTAGCCAATGAATTAAGTAACCCTTGGACCTGGAAGTTAGCTAACATTGTTGACAATGTGTTGTATTTTACTGTTTAAAACTCTGACAGTATCTGAACAAGCTCAGTTTAATCCAAGCTAATTGTCACATTTTTAATGGCCTGCTGCCTGTTCTTACAACCCATCAATTTGAAGTTTAAAATAATGCACATGGATTGAAATAAAATCCAGGTGATGCGTTCAGAAGAGCAGCTGTTTGATCGACTGAAACAGTCTAGAGAATTAGTGATCAGAAGGAGATGAGTAGAACTAAGGAAAACTGGTGATGGCAGTTGTTATTCATGACTTTTTAGTAATTTCTACCAAAATAATTCAAAGAAGGCTCGGAGGAAAGAAATGGAAAGCCTTGTCATCTTTGAAGACAGCGTCCCCACCACCAGAAAATAGGCTAAAGAGGTTAAAACACACATGCGGATCCTCTCATGTTGCAAATGGGTCTGTTTGCAGCAACTTTGCAAAATCTGTGAGCTGTGGGAGAGCAAACAAGAAACGGGGCCCTAATGTTTGGATAGTGGGGCTCCTCACCCAAATTTTATACTTACTTTTTTTTATATAATTCTCAGCCCTGAGGTAAGGGGTCAAGTCTTTTCTCTTTCCCGTGACATGCCCTAGTCAGAAGGCAAAGAGCTGCATTTCATCAGAGGCCAGGCTTCACCTGTGCTTACAGACTGGGGACACTGGAAATGCTACCTGGGACTCCCTCACCCCAAAACTCAAGCCCATCAACCAACAGGGGATGAGGCATCAACTTTCTCGGGCTTTAGCTGGCCTGTGCATGTCGAGAAGCACAACCAGACACACTGAGAAGATGCTCAGATCAAACAGGGAAGTATGGAGTAAATTGAGCCATGTTTGGGAGAAGAAACAAGGAACATACTCATCAGTTTTACACTCATCAGTTTTACATTTTGGATATAAGTGGAGCTCAGTTTTACAAGACCAGGTATATTTGTATACCTAGATATACCTAGGCATATTTCCAAGCTCCTCCCACAGTCCAGTATTTGCAGTTGTGCTGCTCTGTCACAGGCTCACAACTGCTGTTTGAACTGCTATATCAAATGCAGTATGTTTCAAACACACCAGCTATTGGATTTGTGAAGCTGCCACCCTCCCCCTTCATTGTGGTTAATATTTTACTTCTTCTAGCTCCCCAGTAGAATCACTGAAGGGCAATTCTTGAAAATAAAATGTTTGCTCTTTCATTTTTCAACACAAGTTTTTGCTACTTATTTAGGCATAAACTAAAGGTTCTACCTAACCTTAGTGTAGAAGTGACCCTTCTATGGACAGACACTGAGCACAGCCAGTTCCCGTTAGGCTGAGCTGTGCAAAGCCCTGGAAAGTTCCTTGGGTGTGGGTGTGCTCTGCTCTGCCTGGGGGCACTTGCTTTCAGATTAGGATTAAGGGCCTGGAGGAACAGACCAGGGAAGCACCAAGCCTGCCCGAGAGAAGTTTCTACCAATTTTTAACTGGTTATCTAAACTATTTCTCACTTTATGCAACAGCAAGTATTGATACCAATGACAGACAACTTTATATTAATAGAAACATGAAGCTTATTCGTCATGGCCTTACAAATACAACTGCTGGCAACATAAAAGCAGGTATAAGTTTCTTGTTGGTAGAACAGCCACTAATCCGAATAAACATACCTGTGATGACACATGACCTCTCTCAGTCAAAAGGACAAGATTTGCACAATGAGAGACAGAATGGATAGAACCTCAAACTGTATTTTATTCATATAACAGTTTACATTTAAGCTATTCTGAATGGACTTTGACAGACAGATTTATAAGCTTTATATAGGGAACAGTTGTGGAAAAAAAGTAAGTTTCCAAAGACAGTGAAGGTGGTTATTAATTATTATTACACAAGAGCATTTTCTCAAAACTGGTTTTACACATAATATCTGTTATTTCTTGTTTTTTAAGATCAGTGTTTGGAAGTTTCCTTCTCATTCCGCTATAACATTTCAGTTTTTGAATCACATTGTGCCACCAATGAAACTGCCAAGAGCTATTAAAATAGCACAGATCAGAATGAGAGAGAAGAATATCTCTTATATTTCTTGATATGCAGCAGGACTGGGTATGTTTCAAATAGATTATTAAAGGCTCCTTCATTCAGGTCTTGGTGGGACTACTCTTCTGCTTACTGACATGTGCTCAGTTAAATGTCTTAGCAGATGAGGGATTCAGTCTATACTAATATTCCATTTTACTCTCTCTTGGAGTATTTAATGCACAATCCTAGAGTTGTGCTATTTTACATAAATATTACTTACACAGGCTATAAGTGCCAATCCCAAAGCCTACATTCCCAGCTGCAGTGGTAGTTCTTTTCCATTCCTGAATGCTTCTGTTTCATTTATTATTTTACTTCAGTAACACTGTTAAAAATGCCCCTGTATTGTTCACCCTCATCTACACCTCACGATCTATTAATAAGGCAGAAGTCACTACTGTGTATCGACATGCGATTTCTGCGTGCATTTCTTAAGTTCATAGAGAAAAATATCTAATTCATATTCTGCTCTCTGCGTGTGAATAATTGCACATTTTTGTTCCTTAAACTATGATTTTAAGATTTCTTCTCCTACCACTGTGACAGCTGTGCTGTTTCTGCTACGTTTCTCTGCTTGAAAAGTATGTGAGTATAATATATCTTCTGGTACCTAATAACTGCTGTGCAACACAGTCCCTAACTGTCTCAATTTAGTACATTCTCCCAATTTCTGAGACCATATGTGAGATATTGAAGATGGGGGCATTTTTTTACAATGCTTAATTCATAAGCATTAAACTAGAACACTGGTATTTTGTTCTTTCTTAGAGGGAATTCGTTTGAGATAATTAGCACAATTTCAGCTTTACAGCATTTGTCAAAAAGCACAAGGCAAAAGAAAATGCACGTTCTTGCTTTCACACAATGGGAAGACATGCAAGTGAGCACTTAAGGCTGAAGGCTTTTATCTTATCAGGTCCAAACCCGGCTGTGCTCTGCCAAGGCTGCAAGTAGAGATGTAAACACATTTACCATGACTTGCAAAACTCCTCCTGAACTCCAGAATACAAAATTTTCCAAGTCATTCTGAGGTGGAGCGACACGAGGAGAAGTAGGTAGTTATGCACAGGTACAACACACAATGGAGAACATTGCTCCTGTGAGCAACTCAGAAATCCTAAACTGACCCTGGGCACTCCGAGAGGTTAGACAGCAGCAGACTGCTTTGCCAGGTGCTCCTGCTTAAAGCCCCAATAGTAGCAGTGTGCTACTACATAAGCAGGTAGAGAATATATGGCTCTGCAGATCCTATAGATCCTCTTAGAAAGGCTATAAGGGTTTTGACCTCTTGTGGAGCACACCCACCCATAGACAACAGTCTTACACAAAGCCTTGGTACAATCAGCAACATATTGGGATAGCATTTGAGTCAATACAGGCAGAATTTGCTAGATAGATAAAAAGATGAGGATTATGTACAGGAGAAAAGAATCATAGTGGTATATGAAATAATACAACATTAATTTCCTAAGCAAAACAGCAGTTGGAAAACACCCTACAGGAAATTCAAGCTTGCAGGTTTCCTTTTTGGGAAATAAGTCTGTGTGCGAAGAAGGACCCACAAGAATTTGATTACCTCCCAGCCTTCTGGTAGTGTGGCAGTCCTTTACTCCTTCTGCCTTCCCTCCTTTTCCTAAACCTTCCAAATACTTGTTGAGAAGTAAAGCAGCCAACATGTAACCCAACCCACGTAACCTCTTCTGGAGACCCTATGTGAGCTCTGCAACCAAGAGGGGCTAATTTCAGAAAAGTTACAAAATATCCAGAGAAACTATCACCATCATACTCATAGGATGCTTTTCACAACTGCATTCAAGCCTAAGACAGGTTTGTCCAGTTAGGATATTGAACCAGGCACGAGGCATAATCTAACAGTAGGCTGCTGCACAATCCAGGAGGTATAAAAAAGTCTTCACTGAGTTTTTCAGCTGGGTTTTTTTAAACTGTTTTGAAAAGGTCCCAGGCTACATAAGCCCTGGCTGGAACAGCACCCAGGCTCCAACAAACACCCAAGACCTGCACTCTCATTAAAGCACAACATTTACATGTTTCTCTGAAAAATGGAAGTCTCAAAAAGCATTGTAATTATGTGACAGTAGCAAGAACAGCACCAGAGGGTTTTGCTAAGTAGATTTGTCCTTGACTAGGCATCTTGGCCTATTTCTTTAGTAGTTCTTTAGTAGTTTCTTTAGCCTCCCTTTAGTAGTTCATCCATGTTAAGGGAAGGCTGAGGGACAATCTTAATGGGTACAAATATCAGAGGGGGAGTATACAGATGATGGACATAGGCTCTTTTCAATGGCATTCAGTGACAGGCAATTGGCACGAACTGGAACACAGGAGACTCCATCTGAACATCAGGGAATCCCTTTTCACTGTGAGGGTGACCAAGCACTGGCACAGGTTTCCCAGAGAGGCCATGGAGACTTCATCCCTTGAGATATTCAGAGTTGTCTGGATATGGTCCTGGGCTCTGTGAGGTCCTGCTTGAGCAGGGGGGTTGGACCAGATGTCCTCCAGAGGTGTCTTACACAGCCAGGTTGTGATTTTGTGAAGGGAAAGGGGTAGAGAAACTGTGTTCCTGAGATAAGCTTTGGTAGTGGTTTCAAGAAGCTCATACCTTGCACTGTGAAAGACCCAACACCAAAAGGTTTCTATAAAAGGTTGTGAGTCTCCTCCAATGCTGTTAGAACCAGACTCCACATGTGCGGATCATGAGCTGTACAAAAAAGGGAGAGGAAAAGCACTGTAGGAAACTCACTGGTTTGTGTGCTAGGCTATACCTCACAAGACAAAAAATTAAAGAACCAAGTTATCAGGAAATTACACTGTATAATCAATTCTACCAGTTCTATAACAAGTTTCAGATTTGCAAGTGCACTTTCCAATCTGCTGTTTTCATCAACTTTCATCCTTTGACAAGCACCAACCACTAGTTTGTGCATCATCTAATGCTCTGTTTTTGAGAACCCATCAGAATCAGTACAGGGAACTGCACGTTCATTTCTCTCTCTTTTTGCATGTTGATGGCAGTATCTCATTCTGTATCTTGTTTGCATTGGGTTACATTTTGCTCTGTGTAGCAGTTTTGGTGACTTTCACAGAACTAACCTGGAGATAAAATCAGAAGTAGAGCTAAAATTGGCCTCCTTTTCCCTTCAGTATGAGTTGTACACTTAAACCATGACTCATCATGGCTTGCAGTCACACCCAGGTGCTCGATGGGCTGACTGGCCAGTCACTTGAGAACAAAAGGCAATCCAGATAGATACAGCAGGTGGGTGAAGGTTGGCTTCCTCCTCTTACTGGATCACTGCAGTGACAAACAAACCACCAAGCACCCTGGTTTCTCAGTTGAGGCTACAGCTTGCTAATGAGTCCCAGAAACCGAATGACTTCTGTTGTGGGGCACTTTAATGTGCAGCTCTAGACAGAAGCCAGCACTGAATCAATTTTTCCTCTGTTATGACAAATAGAGAAATGTACAACCTCCGAAAAAATAAATTCCCTTTTCCAAAAGCTGCAACTGGAGAGTGACTGGGTCAAAAAGTCAAACTTTTCCCGGCAAGGTCACTGTGTGATCAGTACAGAAATAGCAGGTTACAATAAGAACCTTGTGCTGTGAAATTAAAACTTAGACTGGAAAGCATACCAAAATTAGGAAAGAATACCATGCATTCAAGTACTTGGCTAAGTCAGGTCTTCAAATGAATCATTCAGTTTTGCAATCATCCTGTGTAACAAAAGCAAGGTGAGGGATCATAAAGAATTCATTTAAGGAAAGAAGTATCTTAATAAGGTACTTAAATTATGTTACACCATGCTGCAAAAGTTCATATGTCACTTTATGCCACTGTCAGACACATCCAAAACCAAATGCAATTTCATTGTTCTCCATTCTGGTCCTGATATACTTACAGTAGCTTTCAGAGAGCCAAAGTGTGAGTCCTTCAGAAGCTTTCTACCATTAAATATTGAAACTGATCTTTCTTCAGGCATTAGACTCAAAAAGCAAATATGCTTCATTTCCATATTTTCTTTCAGAGCACTTGAACTCCTTCAGTCAATGCCGGAAAACCTAACCTTTTGAGTCATTTAACCAGTGTTTTTGTTGTTCATCTGTCTGTCTTGGTTGCGTCTGACCTCTGGGATGATTGCAATAGAAAAAACATTCAGCTTTTCTTTCCTTTCTTCACTATGACTCAACCTCCTTCTCCTCTCAGGGGTGTGACTACAGTTCTTAGGGAATAGGTCCAAAGTTTCAACATTTCAAGTGTCTCACCCACAAATACTCTTGTCATTTAGGAAAACTCAGGGTACCTGAGTTCAGATACACTGAACAGTCCCTTGGTTTATAATCTGGGGTGGTTAGGTTTAGCATTTTACTAGAGGGGCAATAAACCATATAGCCCTGATAATGAAGCGCTAAGTAGCAGATTTCTAGGTTAGAGCAGATAGAGTGAAAGCAAGAACCAGACACATGTGGGAATATTGCATTACCAGCTCTTAGTTCTCCTAAACTAAGGGTGTGCAGAGGGATCATCCCAATTTGCTAATTCAGGAGACTGTCAGTAGATTATACCATAAATTAAAGAAAACAGATGGGCTCTTCTTTCCCTAGTAGGTTTTTTTTGTGAAGAGGTGACAGCATCACCCCTTCATAGGGGAAAGGCACATGGAAACAGTGGGGTCTGCTGTGCATTTAGTCTGTGGTCCTGTAAATGGACATCCTCAGCTCCCCCAGCATGAGGCATTTCACCAGGTCTCCCTCCATCTTCCCAAATCCCCAGTACTTCCATCAATCTACACACAGATCAGCATCTGGCTTAAAATTAAGAGCCTACTGGTTTCAGGCTTAGGAGTTTTCTGCCACAGGGAGCTTATTCATCCAAAGCCCTCACAGCTGCCATCCCACAGCATTACTCAAGATTGCAAACACTCATCAAACCTTGGATGACATACTCTGGCCTTCCCACATACACTTAGGTTTTCTCCCAGGTTTCAAGAGAGCCATTGTGTGAAAATGTCTGGTCTGTGGTAATTTTGCTTCACCTTCTGAACATTTCTGGTCTTTTCCCAGACCAATCAGATCAGGCATTTCTGCCTGACAAAATTACAGCCAGTACCAGTATTTAGTCCAGGTATCCAGGAAAGCAAATTCATTTTTCAAGAATAAATCAGTTGTTTTCCTCTTTAAGTTAAGTACCCCCATGGGATTTTTTAGCTGTCCTGCTGCAATTCTCATTCTTTGGTCTTCTCACACACCTCCCCCATCCTATCTAAGCAGACCTCTAATTTTCCACAGCTAGATACTGTTTCCCACCTTTTTGCCATTGTTTACACATGCTTTATTACCCTTCTCATAGAATCAAAAAAACTCTCATTCTATTTAAGAAAAAAAGTTTCTTTTTTCCCCATTGAAATATTACTGCTTAATTTAAGGGTGCTGTTCTTAAAAATGATATTTGAAAAGAACCCCAAACAAACAAACCAGATTTAACCAAGAAGACAATTTTCATTTTAACAAGGTTTGATGAGAATTTGGACAAAATTAGCCGTAGATTTAAAATACATTTACAATTGCATTTCAAAAGACAATTTACTCAAATAGGATTTACTTCTAGATGGAAAGCATTTTTTTCTCATTTTTTATAAACAGGTAATGTAAAAATATTTTCTTGTGTTTAAGACCATGCTTTCCCAGAATGAACAAAAGACTTTTGTAAGCCAGAAACCATGGGAAATGTGTGTGTGTTCCTAAGGATTAGAACAGTATCACATACATACGGCAAAAGACGGTATGGAAATAAATTCTAAAATAATGTATTTAAAGACTTCAAAAAACATTTTAAAATAAGAGGCAGATTTTCAGCTTGCACATATTGACATAGCCCTGAGCTTTCAGTCATTTAGATAGATACCACAGTAGCTCCTTGATAGATCAATTTACAGTTAGAAAATGTTATCTAAATGTAGACTAAAAATCAGCCTTTGTATTTGCAAATTCACAGGAGGGAGTGGTTTGGCTTTCATTTACTGGTGTGTAAATGGACTAATATTCTATGTGATGCCTACAGAAGTCATATTTGATGTGGAAATGTGTACAGCAGGGTCTTCAGCCTCTGCCCTGCGAAGCCAGAAGATGGGCCTTCAGCACCAATTTTTCTCAACAACTCCCCAACACCCTTGTTCTATAGGATTCTGATCCCAGCATCCTGCAGGAGTATGGAGGCACGGGTTCAGTCAATGCATAGTCCTCTGGGAGTTATGTCTCTGGCCTAACCCAGTTATCCACACTCCCACTGCAAAGGCATGAGATAGGCAGCTCCAAAAGAAGTTTTATCCCATCTGTCTCAGACACCTACCACAGGAAGGGAACAATTACCTTGTGGAGATGCCTGTCTAGTTCCATCAACTACATGGGAGCCTAGATGAGCAGCTTAGACTAGACAGTTCAATTTCAGATGGATAAAGATAGGTGAGATGAATCTCATTTAGCATTGGGATATGTCACAATGTACCTCGGGAGAATTTACTAGCCAAGTTTCTATGGTACCAAACCAGCTTCAGCACACAAAGCTGAGGGGATAAGGACAGAAAAGAACACATCCAATATTAAAGATGGCCTAAATATTCTACAGTATAGGCTGTACCCTGTGGTCAACACAACTAACCTGTAGATTAGAGCACTTTCATCTCTCTCATCCACAGACCAGCCAGAGCTCAGTAAACTGAGCTGCCACAAACTAGTGGTAGCTGAGGCTGGTGCATGCAGTGTGCCAGAAGCAATAAACAACACTAGCAAAGAGACTGCTATAGCCAGGATTCATGAGGAATTAACAGCATTTGATAGAATGGGACTTAAGAGTCCAATAATGTCATCAGTGTATCAGAAAATAAATCTATCTCAACGAATGAACATTTTCCTTTGATCTCTTCTAATTATATTGTTATTATTTGTTATCATCCACACTACCTCTGTGAGCATTTATCATCTCAGTTTTCATATTGTTTTATCTTTAAAGCATTTATTATTAATCTGCAAGAAGATCTACTTCCTTGATTTTCAGCTTAGATTTCCAGACCTCATTTTCACTGGTTTTACTTCTCCTTTTAGGAAAAAAATGGACTTTTTTATTTTTCCTCCTCCAGTTGTGTCTAATTTCAATGAGGAAAGTACTCATGCAGTTCTTCAGACTGACTGTGAGTGAGAAGCAAGCTATTTTGCTGTAATTTCACTCACTATTGTGTGGGAAGTAAGCATTGCCATCATCCCTAGGATCCCGAACAGGACATGAAGATCCCTTCCTGGTGGGGGAAGCCCAAGATTTGATAGTCAATCTTCCAGCCAAAGTCATAACTCCTTTTGCTTTGATTTACTACTTTTTGTCTTGATCTGTTTCTTCTCTCTTCTGTTCCACTCTCTTCTCCACAAAAATCTTTGGTGTAAGACCACAAACAAAACCCCCGAACCCCCAAATTTTAGTCTAGTGGTAGATATTTTAAATTTTCTGCTTATGCTTAAACATTGCAAACATCTTATACTTCTGCAACTCAATGTTTACCATCTAAACAGTTGTCTTAAAGCTGCCTGCTTCACATGCAAAGGGGATTAGGAATTCCCAACATGTGTAAGGGCATAACAACTACAAGTCATAGAAATCATGAACAGCAGCTGTAGAAATTTAGATTCAGACTACCTTAAGTACTGGTAGTACCCAAATCTCAGCCCAGAAGGTACTACTTGGATATCATCATCTAATAGCTGTCCTTAAATTCAATTTCAATTGCTTATGTTATTTTGTAAGGCAACTCTGTTCACACTGGTGAATATATTGACCAACTAATAACTAAAAATAATTAAGTGCTACCTTCTTAATTAGTTATCAAACAGACATTGAAGGAAAATCTGTATTACAGAATACGCCAAGTTGGAAGGGACCCACAAGGATCATCCAGTCCAACTCCTGGCCCTGCACAGGACTATCCCAAAGAGTCACACCATGTGCCTGAGAGTGTTGCCAAACACTTCTTGAGCTCTGTCAGGCTTGGTGCTGTGACCACTTCCCTGGGGAGCCTGTTCCAGTGCCCAACCACTTTCTGGGGGAAGAACCTTTTTTTGATATCCAACCTAAACCTCCGCTGACACAACTTCAGGCCATTCCCTCGGGTCCTGTCACTGGTCACCACAGAGCAGAGATCAGTGCCTGCCCCTCCTCATCCCTCACGAGGAAGTTGTAATTGGAATGAGGTCTCCCCTCAGTCTCCCCTTCTCCAGCTGAACAGACCAAGTGCCCTCAGCCGCTCCTCACACGGTGTTAGCCTCTGCCAGAACTGAAAGCCTAGTGCAGAAACAGCCGGAAAAACTTACGTGACACTTAAATACGGTGTAAAACAGATTGTATGATTCTTCTTGCTTTATTTTACAAGGCATGAAAGCAATCACTCAAATGCAAACAAAACTGTTAAACTTGGTTAAAATCTCGTAACAAATTCCCATCAGTATTCTTGGCACCTTTTGCCATCATTAATGTTTTATTCAGGAGCTTCTGGAGAAAGCTGCCTTCACTGGTGTCCTCGAATAAAAAGGTACACGGAATTTAACAGCCCGCTAAGCGCCCATGCCAACAGCAGGGAGAAAGGGAGGGACGGAGGCAGGAAAGTTGGAGAGGGGAGCGGAGGGAGGAAGAAGGAGGTGGAGGGGAAGAGAGGGAGTGAGAAAGGGGGAAAAGGGGAGGGAGAGAAAGAGGAAGAGAGGGACAGAGAAGGAGAGGTACGGAGGCCGCTGCGGAGCGAGCGGCGGGCGGCAGGACCCGGCTGGCGGCGCCCGGCGGCGCGCATGCGCAGCACGCGGCGGTGTGGGCGGCTGCGCGTCGGCGGGCAGCGCCGCGCCCAATCAGCGGGCGGGGCGTGCGCGCGCGGGGGGGGGCGGCGGGCGGTGCCCGCGGGCAGTCACCTGACGGCGCGCGCCGCAGTCGGGCCGTGCCCGTGCCGGGAGCGGCGGAGCCCGGGCAGCGGCGGCGGGGCGAGCAGGAGGAAGGGGGCGAGGCAGCGACGGCGCTGTCCCCCGGCCCGCGGCGGCAGGCACCGAGGTAAAGCCCAGCCGGACCGAACCGGCCGCCGCCGGGAGGGCGCGCGCGCGGCCGGTGCCCGTCGAGGGGTTGGCGGTGGGGGGCGAAGGCAGCGCCGCCCGGGCGCGGGGAGCGGCGAGGAGGGTCAGGCCGCGCTCACGGGGGCGGGGGCGGTCGTGCGGCCCCTTTCCCCTCCCCTCCGCCAACACGCGCTCTGCGACCCGTCCCGGCGCGGCCGGGCCCGCGTAGGGCCGGGGGGTCTCGCCCTTGGCGGCGGCGGAGGCGCCCTGTCAGCACTGGCTGTCCCTCCTGCGGGTATTGCCTCCCTTCGCCCGAGGCCTGCGCCCGGTCGTTCCTCGTCCCTGGTTTCCGCGGGTGCCCTTGTGCCCTGCTGACACAGGCGTGACTCTCCCACGCCGCGTTCCCTGGTACTGTTCGAAAGGGGCAATTGAACCCCGCTCTGCCCGGGTGAAACGTGCGGCTGGAGTGTTTGGTGTTGGTTTTCCTTCGTTGGAGCCGGGGAAGGTTTATTTTAGACCGTAAACAACGGGATACAAATCCTGTCCGTCTTGTTCTGTGCGGTGAGATACTTGGCATGTTTTGAGGCACGGTGAAAATGTAGTAATCACAAAACAACCATCGCCTGCTTTTCTGTAACAGAACTGTCACTTGCTTTTCTGTCGAATTATATTTATCCGTTTTAGTATGACAGTATAACAGTAAACCCAAATTCATATACAACTCGGTTCTCCAAATGCTTGTTGGATTAAAAAAGGACAGAGAAAATGTTCTAGCAGTAAAGATAACTGTATGTACAGTATTTTTTGACAGACACATTAATTTGAGGTGCTTTAGGAAGGCGGTTTTTCTGTGTGTGAAAAACATTGGCTGTAGTAATGGAATAATTAAAATCCAGAAACACTGTAAATTAAGGTTATGCAGCACTCTGAATGCTCTGGTATACAGAGTCCCATTTCGAGTATTATACTGCACTGCAAAGAAAATGAAGGAGTATATTCCTGTCAACATGGTGAGTCTGAATTAAAGCATCTAAAGTAAACCATGAAATATGATTTGTAATATGAGTTTAACTTTAAAGGTGACTTAAATGGCATAATTACTCTTGGATGACCTAACACATGCAAGTAAGCCTGTGTGTACCCTAGCAAGCAATGAGGCCCAAAATAGGCAAATTTGAAGAGAGAAACAGTTGTTGCTGAAAACAGAATATCCACTTCATTTATTTTTCAGAAGGGCTTCCTTCGTGGTGACTGCTGAATACCTTGGGATTTGGAATTCCTTAGAACAGCTAGAGTACATTTCCCAATTTATTCTAAAAAAGAATTTACTCTTGTTATCTGGATGTGCCTTGTGAAGTGAACAAAAGCATAGTAAGTGGGATGTGTGGGAAGTTTGCTTCATTAGCACACTCCTGATTCTAACCAAAGTGCTAATGTGGAGGTTTAACTTCCATCAGCTGTATCTTTGAGTGGTTTATATGCAATAATATGCAAGATCTTAGTGTGTTAAATGTTTACTTGCTTTTAATAGGTTCTAAAATTCTTACGCAAAGGATATTTTGAAGAGTAATAAAGTCATTTTTAGATAAGAATGGTCTAGTATTAAAACCCATACCCTTTACCTGATTCTTTGGATCAGGTGGCACTCTTCGTAGGTGTAAAATAAACATGTCTTTGCACATGAGTTGCACGAATCCGAAAGAACTCTGCCCTATGGTTTAGGAAACATAGCTGAAAAGTCTCCTTGTCATGTCATCCCCGCCTTCCAAGTCTTGATAATCAAAGTGGTTGTGTGAATTCTTTGTGAATTTCCTTTTAATCATAGTTGTCTTTCTCCCTGCACCGAGCATGCTGGGGGGGGGGGATAAGAAGTGTTAGATCAGTCAGAGGGTTCATATTTGTGTCTGAGTCCTGGCATTTTAATTGTCCCCTAGAATTCGATCACTGGAAGTTTCATGGGGGGTAGGAAAAGCCTTCGTGGTATTTAGAATGTAAGTCCTGTTTATATGCTATCCATAGTTAAACATAGATACCGTGTTAGTTGATGAAAATATGGGTAGGAGCAAAACCTTGAGTGAGCCAAAATTAACTGCTGAAACAATCACTAAACAGTTGTATTAATTCAACCTAGTATGACCACAGTGGGGATGAAGTGTGAGGACCTACCTGCAGCTTTCCCTGCCCCCACCTCTGGTTCAGAGATAAGCAGTCTGGAGAGGGGAAAAAAAGCAATAGAAAGGCTCACTTTGCTGTAACAAATCATAGGCTATATCACAAAAGTCACTTCATGTCCATATGCAGTTCTTTTCAGTTAATGCCCTTTTAAGGGTGGAAGGCAATTTTGGCATTGTTAAGTAATACAAAGGGAAAACATCTTATTTTGTATAAATGTGAGTTAGCTGGTTAGAATAAGGCTCAACTGACCTATAAGCTACTGAAGCTTTAAAAAGGGGGAAATGTGCTATGAGGGGTAAATTGACTTTAGAAGCACTGGGGAAATACACATAAATTGAGTTTAATCATTAGGCATACTTTGGAGAGTGGAAGAGGTGTAGCCTAGGGTATCAGTAACTCAAAATGTCTTTAAATGTGAGCCTGTGTCTTAAAGAATATTCAATTAATCTTTAGAATCGTGTTGAGATATTTTGTTTGTGAACTGTCAACATAATGTTTGTAGGTGTTTGGATTCCAGTCTTGGCCCATTGTCAAATACTTTGATAAGTAAGTATATGCCATTTGCACTCCCTGTTTACGTTTCTTTTAAGGTCATTGAATCACAAAATCCTAGAGTGGTTTGGGTTGGAAGGGGCCTTAAAGATCACCTAGTTCCAACTCCCCTGCCATAGGTAAGGGCACCTTCCACTAGACCAGGTTGCTTCAAGACTCGTCCAACCTGGCCTTGGACACTTCCAGTGGTGGGGCAGCCACAGCTTCTCTGGGCAACCTGTGCCAAGGCCTGACCACCCTCACAGGGAAGAATTTCTTCCTAATAGCTGACCCTCCCCTCTGTCAGTGTGTCCTGTCACTCTATGCCCTTGTTTTAGGTTCTTCTCCAGCTCTCTTGGAGCCCCTTTAGGCTCACTCTGGGGTCTTCTCTTCTCCAGGCTGAACAACCAGCTCTCTCAGCCTGTCTCCATAGCAGAGGGGCTTCAGCCCTCAGAGCATCTTTGTGACCTCCTCTGGACTCGCTCCAGAAGATCCACATCCTTCAGAGTTTGGGTGCCCCAGATTTTGGATATCAGTATTTTAATGTGGTACCATCCCAAAAATGCTTATTCACAGCTCAGCTAGTATGACCATGTCTCTTGACACTGTGTGTCAGATAGGAAATGATGGGAAGACTGAAACACAGCTTTATGTGATTTGGCAGAGACCTTTACTAGCCTTACCATTTGAAGTCTGGTTTTCTGCACATTTTTTGTTTTCTTTATTGTTATATAAATACTGTCAGTTCTGATGAATCTGTGCTGTTCTGTTTTCATAGAAATGTTTCTGAAGTTCTTTCTGATTTATGTCTAAAATATCTGCAGGCTTTTTTTCAGTTTCACATATTGTGAAGGGCAGTTGTGGAAACAAATCAGAATTAAACAGATAATACCAGAAACGAGATTCTAAATATAATTTCCAAACCATATTTTCTTTGATTTGCCAGTATAACTGCTTCTCAGTTTTCACAGGTTCTTTCTTGTGTCCTTCTAAGTTAGAGTAAAATACATTAGAACCACAGATGGTTAATTTAGTATTCATCATAAATATTTTGACGTACATACTTGTAAAGGCTTATGACAGTTATTAAATCAAGATAGTTTGTGTGGTTTGTTTAACTGTGGCAAAGAGTAGAATATGTAGCTCTAAATGCAAAGGTGTTTGTCCTCTGAGAAAAGGCAGGAGTTGACAGTAGATTTTAGTTGTGTGTGCTTTTCTCATCCTAAGTGAATATTTTTTTATCTAACCTAGTTCTTATTTAAGAAAAAATAAATCCAGTTTTTACTTATGTTTTTTGAGTGTTATGTTTGTGGTTATTTTTGTTGTTGTTAAGTGCTTTGGGGTTTTTTTAAAGGTCTTTCTGAAGTCAGAGCATTGTTGTTATCTTTGCAGAGTAACTTGCTTTGAATACAAAGGGCTGTAAGTACTGGAATTTTGCTGCAAAGGAGTCTCTGAAATCTCCTCATACCTATTTCATTTTCTAGCAGGGAACAAACCAAATCCCACACCATGATTTTCAGCCCTGATCCAAAAGTTAAACTATTAGTTGTCTAAAATAATGGTAAACTGCAAAGTAGTATTTTTTGTTTATTTTTGCTTTGATATGGACTACTTTGTGTCATCCTCTGAGGGAAACTTTTCTGACTTCTGTGGGAAATCTGTTGTTACATGGTATCAATTTTTTTTTTTCCCCGTTTAAAGTCACAGCTTCTGGAGTCTTGTATGCTCAGGTTCCAGCCCTCCAAGTCCCTCCCACGTCCCGAGTTCTCATACAGCTTGCAAATATTTTTTTTAAGAAGTGTATATTCAGGATTAAAACCTGGAAAACAAATTAAGACTCTTAAAGAAGACTTTAAACTTGCCAGACTTCCTGTGATTCTTTTTTATACTAGCTTGTGACTTGACAAGAGTCCAAATGCTATGGTAAGAATTATGTTACAAAAATACAGCCTGGTAATTTTTGAAAGGCTCATTTGTGTAATTAAGCTGTGAGCAATATCATCCAGGTGTTAGACTGGATGATAAATAAAGAATACAATTTAGAATTATGAGTGTGCTAATATCTGAAGATTAAATGTACTTTTTTCTGAAAGAGAAAGCATTGCTCTCCGGGCAGCAAAGCTTAGTTTTTTGCTTTTTTATCACTTTTTTTTCTGTTACAGTCTTTTTGAACTAAAGATGAAGAAGCAATGAACATGAACACTAAAACGCTTGTTCATTCTTTGTCAGCATAATGTGAATCAGCAGCTATTAATTGCTGTAGGCTTTTGTCTGTAATGTAACTATTTCCTTAAAAGGAGAGAGAGCTGGGGGCAAGGACAGAGAGATAAAACTTTAGAAAAAAAGCCTGTGCAGTGTATTTTGAATAAACTGTCTCTTATCTAAACTGTCTTGTGACAGACTATCTAAATGATAGTTGTCCCTTTGGACTTCACATCTGCGGATGACAGAAATTTTTTTGTAGGCTGAAGTAAATGTGTCAACCATAAGAGAATTGACAGACATGAGTGACATGCTACAACTTAGTAGGTCAGCATAAGAGTTAGGGATAGCAACGAGGGTGTTTTCTCCAAGCTGTATTTTTGGGGATCTCCAATTGTCTCTTTTCCAACTATTCAAGAATTTAAAGTGTTCCAAGAATACAGATGCATTATAAGCATGGTGATAACTGAACAGACCTTTATTGTTTGCTAGGTGATAAATTAATCTTGCTAGTTTTATCATGATGGTGAGCACAACTGAATTTACATCCGGATATCCAAGTTCAACCAGCTCGGATAGCAGTGACAGCCAAGGTGTGTCCTGCCCGCGTTCTGCAGCTACTACGAAGGGGAGCTTTGTGCTGTGCTCTCTCTTATTTCAGAACTTTACCTGTGTGCAAATGACATTGTGATGTGTCACTGTGACTGTGCTTGCTACAGAGGAGTGATATCCAGTGCGGCATTAGTGGATGCTTGTTCACTAAATAAAGACTAAGGAGCAGGGTTTTGTTTACATTTTTAGTAATTTGGGTAACTTTTGGCTGGATCTCATACAGGAAGTTTATGGTAGGTGAAGATCAAAAAAAAAAACCAAATGTGTGTAAACTGAGTTGATTTGCATAGTAGGGCTGCACAATTGATATAGGAGTCTAGGAATTAAAGGTTAGCTCTTCTTTATAGGATATCAGAAAAGGATTTATTTGTTGATGGAAAATAAGAGGCTGTTGCTCTTTAAGAGAAAGCAGTGACCTCACAGGATGTAACTCCTGTTGCTGATGTGGTTTTGCTTGGTTCTTGCTAGTACCATGGCTGTCTTAGTGGAGCTTAAGACAGAAGGACCACAGGTCAATTTTTTTTTTTCTGGTTTATTGCCCCACTTGCTCTTAGGCATGTTAACTGTTGATGGTAACAAGGTAGACTCCTGTGTTTTATTTGACAGTGAGTCTTTGAAAGGCAATTGTTAGGGTTGGATGCTAGACTTGATTGAATCTGGGTGCATTAGGATGAGTCCTTTCTTCAAAGTTCATCTGGTGATGAGGAGATTACTGGTCCTGCACAGGCACAGTGAGGTCTGCTGGATGGCAGAACCAGCTCTGCTGAGCTTCCTAGAGTGGCTGGTTCTCAGCTTTCCAGGAGGAGTGGAAGAGTATCAAACAATTTCTGTATCAAAACCTTCTCCAGTCTACGCTGCTCTTCCATCTGCTGTCTCCAAAAACCTGTAGTTTGGAGGGGGAAAAAAGGATTTGGAAGATAAACTTTGATGTGTGGGGAGCAAATGTAGGGATGAATGCTGCCTCTGAATTTGGGGTTCCCATTGTATCTTGGTGACCATTGGATGCTGGATTTTCTCTTCCAGGTCCTTGGATTTAGCGCTAAGTGTTATGACTGTAAGTTATAATCAGCTATGTTTTTCCTGAAAGTGTAAGCCTTCAAAGTAATAGAGGCACAACCATTATTGATTTCCATGGGTTTCTGTGTTCTGATTTCATATTTTTAAGGACACTTGAAACATTCAAACTCAGAATGTTCAAAAAGCATTTTGGTAAAACTGTACACAAATCACAGGTATCATAATGTAAATAGAAGCAGAAGGGGCAGCAAATTGCACTCTCAAATCTGTATCCGGTTTTAAGGGCCATTTTATTATTCTTTGGCTGTTTGCCTTAGACTCTCAGAGCTCATGGAGCTCATTTCTGTGACTCATTCATTCTTTTTAGTTGTGAATTTTCTTCTAATGCAGATCATTCCAGCGTCAGCTGAACCAATGTTCAAAACACTCTCCTTAGATGTAAATCATACCCCTTTGTATGCTGAAATCTCAACCTTTTGTTTTTGTGGTGTTGAGGATTCTAAATTTACCTCTGTTAGCTGAATTAATGTGTGTTATTCTGTGGTAAAGGTCCCGGCAGCTGTTATAGGCAGACAGGAACACCTTCAGCTGTTGCTTTTATGGTCTTTGTTCAGAAACAGTGATGCAAGTATACAATAAACCAGCTATAAGCATACAGAATTGGTGTTACCTGACTCATTTTGTAAGTTAGCAGAATGCTTAGTTGTAAACTATATGGCATTTTGGGAGATTTCCCAACATTGATGCAAAATACAAGATATTCTGTCTAAGTCTTCATTCAAAGTTTAAAGAAGTTCTTACTATTATTCAATGCAGTTAATTAATAGTATGCTTTATGTATTTAGATTGATTTTTATGATCTTGTATGTTTGGCATTAATTATTAATAAAATATTTTGGACAAAGCATTCATGTTTTAGAAATTCTCCAAAGCAAAGCTGGAATTCTTTGGTTGTTGTCCGGTGGACATCTGGATAGGTGACAATAATTTGGGGTAGTTGTTGCTGGTGTTAATGTTTGAGTTAATGCTATTTTAACTAATAATATTACAGTTGCTTTATTGTTCTAATATTTTGAATTTTGTCTTAACAACTGCATCTCATTGCTGTTGCTTCTTGTTAGCTGTATAACTTTCCCCTTTGAATGGGATTTCTGTTTGTTATCAGCTCTTTTCAACCAGGACTTATTCATGATGACAGATTGTGAAGTTTGGGTTCAACAGCACAAAAAAAAAAAAGCAAATGCTCATATTGAACACTCTGTCAGTATCCATAGGTTGTGTGTTTTGCTGTCCTTTGTGTAGTGAAGGTTACTTCTCTGCATTAAATACTTGAGAAAGTGGTACTATGTCAAATTCAGATTTTCAGGAGTGGTTTACTAGGAAGACCGATCGTAAAAAGCTTTTACTGGTTCTATTATTGTGACTTTACTATATCATATAAAAAATTATGTATTATTTATATAATACATGATTTCTATATTCATGTATGTTATTCAAAAGTATATAGCAGTTTTTGTGAAATGCAGTACAAAACTTTCCAGGAGTATGTATTGTCTGAATTTAAGAGACAACCTGTTGAACGGGTTTCTCAGGTTTTCAGCCAAAGATTTAGCCAAATTAAACAAAGATTGAATTAGCTTATCTCCTTTCTCTACAGCTTCAGCTCTCTGGCAATTCAGTTGTGAAACCTTTTCCCTTACCAGGTTTTTTTTTTTTCCTTTTGCCAGGTCCCTGATATTTTCTTTCAGCAATGTTGTGCCTCCATAAAAATTTTGTTAAGCTTTTTGTCTTCTCAAAATTTGCCATCCTGCTGACCACACCAGTTTGTCTTGGGTGGGAGTGGAAGGCTTAGGCAAAATTTACTTAAAAAAGCCCTGCTGTTGAGTCACGAGGTGCAGAAAGGACTCCCTTGCTTTCTAAACTTCTCCTCAGAGAGGAGTCTAAGTGTGGCTGAATCTAATCAGCCACAGATTTGTGTCAAATGTTTAAATTTAAGGAATTACAGAGGTGTGATTGAACCACTTTTGCCCTACAGGTTTTAATGATTGGCAAAATGAGAATATTTATATAAAATGAATCATTTATTATTACAAATGATCAGACAAAAGATCTTGATCAGAATTTTTTA
This sequence comes from Lepidothrix coronata, assembly GCF_001604755.1. Classification (NCBI taxonomy): domain Eukaryota; kingdom Metazoa; phylum Chordata; class Aves; order Passeriformes; family Pipridae; genus Lepidothrix; species Lepidothrix coronata. The sequence goes on along the minus strand of NW_016690201.1, from coordinate 2,704,770 downwards.
CTATACGATATAAATGGTAAAACTACTAGTAGTGTGATATAAGATAGTGCACTATATTAAAGCAATAATTTTAAAGCTAGCAAAAAGAAATAACTGTTAAGTAGAGATTTTATGTAACCTACCCATACCAGCACTTGAGGGGAGATCTCTTTTGCTCAGCCTTGAAGAGTCTCTTTGGAGGGCATCCCCACTCAAGGGAGGAATCTCCACACACACACCTCAAGAAGGGTGTAAAGTAGGAAGAACCTGACTGTAGGAAAGGGGACTAGACTTGTGTAGTATAAAGTGATTGATTGCTAGGCACAAGTTTACAGGCCAGCTACCAGCTTATCTGTGACGTCCAACTACAGAAAGCAGGATGTGTGTTTGGAGTTTGGTGAGCCAGGCTGGTTTTAGCAAAATTCAACACAAAAAACCCCAGCACCATGGCGGCACTGGTAACTCACCACAGATAGACTGCACTGTTTGCATTCTCTGGTTGGATTCTAGGTCTTACTGGGGTAAGACACAATATTTAAACATCAGACAGTTCTTTTTGCAGGTAAGCTGGTTTCTCTGCATGCCTTCATCAGCTTTGGTGACAACTTGATGCTTTACAGCTTCCTTCAGCAATCGCAGAACACTTTTTGACCACAGGATGTTGGGTGCGGTGGTACTGCTGAGCATGAAAGTTTATCTACCTTGTGCCAGATTTGTATGTGTGTGGATGAGAAATCCACCACACTGCTGTGAGTACTGTCCTGGTACTGTGTTCCTGCTCTTACACTCTGCCTGCACTGGCCATATTCTTCAACAGTGTTACCTCTTTTCTTACTCTTTTTTCTTCTGTAATGTAGCAACTACAGGTTTTTTTTAGCTTTACCTGATTATCATCTCTGGAATATATAGTTCTTCTTTTTCTTTAAAGGCATGAGAAAAATGAGCCTTGGATGAGATCTGTATTTGACAATGAGTCTTGATAGGCTTCTTGCTCTGGTCTCTATACTGTGTACTTAAGCAAATCTGTATTCTTTTTTTAAATGTGTTTGCAGTACTGATTTTCATTAAGTATTTTATATGTTCTTTAAAAATAACTATGTATATATCTAGTCAATTGGATGTGGAGATGTCTACATTTACTGAAGATGCAGGAATTTTACGAGACTGTTGGGCATAGTTTCCACAATTGTATGAGAAAAAAAATTGAGTTACTTCTCTTCAGTAAAGCAGAATAAAGTTTTATAGCCAATACTTAGAAGGTGTCATGAATGAATGTCCTTAGGCAAAATGTTATTTATCTCAAAATCACTTTCTGATAAAGAATGGAAACTTCATATTAGCATGCTTGGTTGTGTTGATTGATTGAACTGCAAGTGTTTATGTGGTTTTTATACTAGTGTGTGTTTGTTTATGTTCATTTTATTTTTTTTCATTTCTGTGCCTCTTCTCAGAAGTATGAGGTTATTAGGTGTGCAGAGGAATTTGAGGAATGCTCTTGTACCCACAGTACTAGTTTTCTTCCATTAACTGAGGATTATTTGTAGTTACTGAGCTTTCATGTTGTTTCTTCTCTAATCCTTTCAACCTCTACTGTAAGGACTATTTTAAGTTTTGGAAGATCTTTTTGGGCTTCCCATATTTTTGATGGTAATGGCTGTAACAAATATCTTAATGAATATTCTTGCATGTTTGGGGGGTTTTTTGGAATCTTTTGCATTCCATCATGTGGTTGTTGACACTCACTTAGTGAAGAGTGGTTTAGATGTATAGTTATCTGCTGAATTTTGGAATACTTTTACAAGTTACTTGTGCCTACTCTTAGTTTTCTTTACTTAAATGTTATTTTTAAAATAAAAATAGTATGATAGAAGAGGAGTTTTAGGCTGGTTTACAAGGAAATTATTAGTCTTATTTGTAGTGTCAGTTTTCCTTAGTAATTTGTTGCTGCTTGCATATGAATTATCTGAGAGTGGAAAAAAATCTGATACATAATTTTTTTTTCTATTTATATTATTTAAAATGGACAAAAAAAGCCCATAAGGGCCTGTCCTTATAGGGCAGTTGCAGCATGAGCTTTTAAGTTTTATAAAACTTCTTTAAAATGCATTATTGAATTGTTTTCTCTGCTTCATACCTTTCCCCATCTTTTGTCCATCCATCCATAGATAAAACTAATTTTAAGACTTCTCAGTGTTCTAGAAGAACAGTTAGGGTAGAAGAGAAATTAAACAGTTTACAGAAGAGATGTACTTTTTGGTGTAACAGTAAGTATTCTTGTTGTGGATATGTCTATAAAAATATCTAGTTATAGGCAAGTTATTTTGTACTCACTGCAGTGGAAAATCTAGTTGGCTGTCATGACAGGTACTATCATAAATGTGGTAATGTTACTTCTCTTAAGTGTTACAGCTTTTTACAATGGTTACATTTTCCCTTTCCTGTTTGATGCTTTTTGTTTTCACCAGCACTTTCAGTTTTCTGGTTCTTTTCCTTTTGATTTCTTTCTATCTTGTATGACAGTAATTAGACTTTACAAAGAAGACTGAGAGAAATTTCGTGTTTGATTGTAGTGTAGAGGTGGGGGGGGTTTGGGTCTTTTTTTAAAGGTTCGTTTAAAATTTGAAATGCTTATTAAATGCTGCATTATATATTATGAATGCCTCAAAAAACCTTTCATTCTGTTTAAATATAGCAGGAACGTAACTTGGCTGATGAAATCTTCACATTAGGAAGTACAACATTCTATCAGAGTAACGTGTTAAATTGAGTTATGCTCAAACTAAATATTTAATTCACTTTTCAAGTAACAGAAGGTGGTGTTTGACTGCTGAAAGCTGCTTTTTAGGGGGGTTTTTTTTGGCAGCTGCAACATTGGAAGCTCTCTATCAGTGTTTCAAGTACTCCACGAGCCGTTTTGAAAACATGGTGCGTGCCTTGTGAAGATAAGTGAAAAGGAGGGTTGAGTGTTCTCTGCATACATGGCTAAAAGGAACTAGTATTCCTTTTAGCCTTCCATGCTGTGGAAGTGTAATGAACTGAATTGAATATTGGAACTGATTATAAGGGAAAAACCAAAAGCAGCATATATGATACACGTGTTATCTGTCTGAGAGTTCTTTCTTAAAAGACATTTAAAGGCTCGTCTGTAGCTGTAATCTCCCTCATGAGTTTTGCCGAGGTGTTCACCCAAAATATGTCCTCATCTATAATATTTCCCTGTGTTCCCCACCACCCTGGATTTAGTCTTCAGCTTTTTCATTTTGTCCTGTTCCTTTTTGCTGTGTTTTTTTTACCTTCTTGTAACAAATACAGAGCTTGTTAAACTGTGTGTGCTGTAATATCTGAGGAATATGATAAGTTATGGCTATGGAGCAAACAAATTAGAAATACATAATTTATATTGCACTGCTTACTTCTCATAAGCTCTTGTAAGAATAGAATGTCATGAATAGCAGTTTCATGGGGAATTAATCACATTTAAATTGATTGGAAATTTAAGTATTTCCTAAGTTAATGAATCTTGTTATAAAGTATATGAAAACACTTAAACTGTTTCCTACCAAAAACAAACCCTTTAGGGTTAACAGTGTATGGTATATAGGACTTTCCCCTGCCACTTCTCAGTGGGAAAGCTCACAGTTGTGTAACTTTTGGGTTTTTTTCCTCAACTTTTATTTTCACAATACATTTGTACATTCTGTTGGTGAAGTTGAGCGTGCAGTGTTCCATAAGGAAATGGGAAGGGCCGGTAATGCTGATGCTATACACTTTGCCGGGATCCAAACTGCTGCAGTGTTACTATTTCCATTGGAAATGGATCTTTTTCTTCCCTCTTTCTGTTCAAAAGTTCACTAAAAATGTCTATGTGCCATGAAAATAGGTTGAGTAGTGAGTAACCAGGAGCATAGCTGGCAGTCTGAGTGTTTTGAGGTTTTTTCCACAGTGTATTAAATGCGCCCATGTCCTCCGCCCTCCCCATGTTGTGAAAGTTTCCCACATTTGGAACCTGAGGATTTACATTGGTTACAGTTTTATTGTTGTTGGGAGCTGGCAGATGGTTACAACCTCTGTTGAGCAATAGGATGATGGGGTAGTCCCGTGTCAGCTGAATTGAGTCTCCACAGCTGCGCTCAGTTACAGAAACTCTGGGGTGACTAGTGAAGTGTAATCTAAAGGTTTGGTTTGTTGAGGTAAAACTTTTCATTACTAATATATTTTCCTTTCTGGATAGTTCCAGATCTGACTGTGGTTTCTTGATCAAGCTCTAGATGTGAGGGCACTTCTTAGTAATCTTTTTTCCTTCCTTTTAATGGGAAGGACTCGAAAGAGAGATACATTGTAAAAATCAGACTTGGAAATGCTGTCAGATTTTGCACTCTCTAGCAGAGCTGCCTTCTCTCTAGCTCTTCTTTTTTTTGCAAATACTAGGAAGTTCAGGAATAAACTAATATATAACCGTCTTGAAGTTATTTCAAAGTTATAAATATTGTATAACTTTTACTGTTGTTTATTATCCAGTGAATACTGTTATTTGAGAACTTTGGTCTGTCACAAAAGTGGTGAGATTCCATTGTCATGTGATTTGAATCATAGTGATTCATTAGGAAAGCTAACTTGTAACAAACATGACAAATAATAAAGAGCAGAAGAGGGGAAAAGAAGGCTGCAATAGGGAATTAAGGTAGGTGGAAAATTTAAATTTAAAACAAAAACACCAATCTACTGGAGAGAAAATTAGTGTTTTACCAATGCCTGGTTCATTTACCCGGCAAAATACTTTAGAAAGAAGACAGAACACAAATATTTTAGTCTGTACTATGTGAATCAGTAAACAGAAGTAGCTCACATAGTATTTCAGTAAATTTTGATTTAATGCATCTGTTTTATTTCTCTTTACATTCTCATATTGTTGAAGTTAGAATATACTGATTACTTAAAAATGAAAGCTTAGATAATTGCTAGGTGTTATGGTAAATTTATGACTGAATCACATGCCTAGGAAAGAACTGTTCTTTTATTGCTGAAGTCCCTTTTTTGGTCTGTGAGACTGCAAAAACAATGTGAAGATGTACCTATTAAAGTTTGGGTACTTCAGATGGTCACAAGCATGTGTTTATGTATTAACATGTATGAAGTACTGAGTACTAACCTGAAGAATTAGACCAGGCATTGCATGTTTAACAGCTCGCTTGTATTTCAGTATCGATAGGTTCCTGTTGGATGTGACTTTCACGTGTACAGTTTGGCTTTTTGTTCCCCCAGATTTGAAGCACAGAAGCATGCTTTCCCCTGAGCCTTACACTACCATTTGTGATACAGAATGTCTCTAAGAGAGAACAACAGTGTGGTTTTTGCATATGAATCTTCAGTACACAGTACCAATGTACTCCTCAGTCTTGACGATCAAAGAAAGCAAGATATTCTTTGTGATGTTACAATTTTAGTGGAAGATCAGCGATTTCGGGCTCACAAAGCTGTGCTTGCAGCTTGCAGCAGTTACTTCCTTTCAAGAATTGTGGGCCAGGTGGATGCTGATCTTATCATCACTTTACCAGAAGAGGTAAGTGTCACTCCCTTCTGCGTTTTACCTGCCAGTGCTTCTGATCTGTTTTTTCTCTTTTACAGTAGGCTGGTGCTTAACTGACAGGTTAAGGTAAAGAGTTTAAGGACTGAAGGGAAGGAACTTCCAAGTTGTAAAGCTACTGTTAGTTGAGGTAAAGGCTAGACAGATGAGTGTTTGTCCCAGACCACAGATAATTGAATGCTGTCACAGGAAATGTATAGGGAAGATCTTTTCAATTAAGTATATACTACTTTTAAAATTATGCACCTCTTTCAAAGGATGTAAGTTTATCAAAAAGCAGGGCTCAAATGGTCAAGAGATATTGCAGAACTAGTTCTTCTATATAAAAAGAATATTTTTTTAAGTAATAAATTAAAGCTGAAGATGGTAATACCTTTGAATCGGTTTCATTAAGATTTGGTTTTGGATGTTTGAGTAATACAACCGTGCATATATTCCTGGCTGCTTACTGTTGTTAACAGTTTTCTTTGGCTCAGTTTCCCATCCTTTTTACACATTGATCATTAGCAGCCTGATTTTTTTTTTTTTTCCCTACTGTGTCTTATTAGTGTTAGGACTAAGAAAATATATTGCAATTACTTGTTATGCCCCTAAAATACATATTCTTAGATTTAATTTAAAGGCATTCAATGGGAATGAGCCATGACCTGACATCCGTTGGAAAGAACATTTATTGTTATGTATCTGGAGCATCCAAGACATTTAATGATTGTAGTTGCTGTTTAGTTGAGTTGGAAGAGGCATGAGACAAGTAACTGCATTTTAATATGAAATGCTGTGCTTGTAGATGAGAAGTGAAGAACCTCCCAAGTGCTCCAACTGTGCTGAATGGGAGTGGTAATCAGAAAAGTTGGTTGTTAAATAATAGGTGGATTTCTGGGAGGTGGTTTATGGTAATTAGCTTGGGCAGTGGGCAATAACCTGCAAATTGTTTTCAGCTCAACTGAGATCATTAAAGTTGGAGGAAAGGTATTCATCAGTGAATATTTACAGTGGCATTATAGACTTCATGTGCAAGAGTGAGTGAGTGTTAATGCAGAAATGATGTATTCAGAAAGGCTGTACTTCAGTAGCTACTTCATAGGCTTTGTAACATACTGAGATAAGCACAAGATTCTGTGCCAGATTCTGTCTGTTTTCACAGAAAACTAGAAGAGATAAGTGTTCTCTTTAAAGAGTTTCCGTGGTCTTTGCTGTTCTCTCTTCACCAATGAATTGGTTATAAAATTGTTACAGCATAATACCACTATGTCAGCTTTTACTCACACAGCCTTCTTGCTGTGTCCATGTTCGTTTCTTATGGGTTTTTTTCTAGTAGCTTAATATGTTGATAGCCTGAATGTCTCTCAGGTTAAAAGAAAGGTAATGATGCAAGCTGATGTGAAAGGGAAGTAGGATCCTGTGGGATGCAAAGCCTTGATTTGGCATAAAAGAGGGAAATTAGTGGCATGAAAAATTTCTGATGTTGAAGAGGGAATTTTGCTTTGGGATGATGTAAAAATTGCATATTGGAAGAACAAGAAATGTACATTAAATTCGTGGAAAGAATAAGAAATGTACATCAAAATTGGAGAGAGGAAAAATAATCTCTGGTGCAAAGCAACAGTGTGCCAATGAAACCATGAAATAAACCTGAGTCAGAAGGGACCAGAGTTTGTACAGAAAATGTAGAAACATAATTCTGATATTTACTGTAGTATAGACTTAAGAGGACTCCTAATGTATTTAGCATTACTGATGTAAGAACTGAGTCTGCTGAAACAACTAGCAAAAATTTTAACAGTGAATCTGACCTCTTAATAACTCAAACTGATCACTTGGTAAAAGCATTTTAAGACTCAGCAACTTGAACTTCTCTTCTGGGAACTGCTAAATATTTTGAAACAGGTCAGTTTGTGAAGCTGCATATTTGAGACAAACACTGATCACATGGTTTGACATGTGATTTATTTTTTTTTAACCTTTTTAATCATCAGAAATATTTGAAGTTTAAAATGACACCAGCCAACAACCTCAGATACAAAAATATTTTTTGAATTCAAGTACTTCAAATATACTATACTGTAAAGACTAACTGCTGTGGGTTCTGTGTTGTTTTTTTCTGTCAGTGTTTTTACTCTGCGTTAGACTTTTATCCCAAATACAAATTAAATAAATGGCTACTGCAAGAGTTGCTTTTCTAGATCAGTCAGACAAAGTCTTTCTAGGATTCTCTCTTGTTTGAGCATAGCTAGCTAGAAATGTGTAAAAGAGAGTGAAAAGAGTAAAGTATTTGTTCCCTCTTGATCCTTCCAGTTTTTAGTAGTATTTCTACCTAAATAGAAAGAATGTACAGTTTTAAAATAGCTTCAGTTTCACTTATGAATGCTACTTGTTCATAAACCCACTTTAATGATTTATTAACTATACTGAGCTTATGGATAAACTGTCTTTTA
>NW_016690201.1:2683638-2696347 GCF_001604755.1 Lepidothrix coronata | reverse complement strand
TCTGTGCACATTTATTCAACTTCCTTTCATGGGCTTTGTTCTTTAAAAAAACCACAGCAAACAACCACTTAAACCAAAGAAACAAACCCTAGACTGCTTCCTAAATCAAATTGCTTATAAAGTTAATTATTTTGCTGGCAGAAGAATTCAATGTAGTTTATGCATTGATATAGCACTTTATTTAACATCAAATGTTGTTCATTTCAATAAAGGAGGGGAGCAGAATGTGGGCTTTAGTTTGAGTATTAATAGTAGACATCCTGCTTTATCCTTCATTTTCAGAGAAAGGCTAAAAGAAGTGTCATGTAATTTGTAATATGGTGATCTGTTTGCAGCTCCCTACTTGATTCTTCAGGGTTTTTTTATGTGTAGAAGATCTTGTTCAATTTGTAATGACACAGTTTTTTGTTTATCTCTGGTTTCCCTGCTAGGCAACTGTTGTGAAGATAGAAATGTTCAATCAAAATTACCTACTCCAAGGGGGCTTTAAATTGAGAATTTGTTTTGGTGTACAGTTTTTGGGTGCAATTCTTTTAATGTGTGGGAGGAAGAAAGGAGTTGATGGCTATACTAGTAAATAATCATATGTGGTCACACTCCATTTTTTCAAACGTTCTTATATGAGTGGTGCATGAGTGATTAATGGTAATTGCTCTTCAAAAGGTACAATTAAATACCAGCAGCATAATCTTATTCTACAGTAATTCATATTGCAACTTGGCTTTGAAAGACATCTTTGTGAAGTTGGAATCCAGTTACTGGTTTTCAGTGTACAGCAATATTTTTTTACTTCTTAGTACTGCTTTGCCAGAACATTTTATTGAGAGATTGATCACAGTGAAGAAGATAACTGTCACAAAATGTGCAGGATAAAATAGTATCAGAAGAATTGCTTCAGAATTTGGTTGGGCCAGGTTTTCTCTGTAGAACAAATCTGCTGCTTTAGTCTTGCAGTCTGTCCTGCTGGCAACAGGTAATTTGGGGGTTGTGTATTTCTCTGCTTAAACCCTTATTGACCATACTAATACTTTCCTTCTTTTTTAATAGGTAACACTTAAAGGATTTAATCCTTTGCTTCAGTTTGCATATACAGCTAAACTTATTTTAAATAAAGACAATGTGTCTGAAGTTTGCAAATGTGCGGAGTTCTTGGGTGTACGCAACATTGAAGAGTCTTGCTTTCAGTTTCTCAAATTCAAATTTTTGGACTTCAAGTTGGATCAGCAGGAATGTCCTAGGAAGAAGTGTTGTACACAGCGTTGTCAGAAAGCAAACTCTAAAACCGGCAATGCGGATGATGGAGACCTGGAAATAAAGGATGAAGCAGAAGCACTTTTGGAAAAGGAATGTAGTCAAACTCCTGACACAAAGCTCTGTAGAGATGAAGAAAATGCTACATCATTGCCTGCTCTCCAAGATAATGCCAATCAAAACTGTGATCCTGTACATTTAGAAAGGGGTAGGGTTTCCAGCTTATCTTCCCAGTGCCCAAAGTATAGGAAATTCCAGAAGGCTTTTGGAAATGACAAAGTTCATACTTCAGAGTCCAATTCCAGTATTAAAGACATTCAGGTGCCACCATTTGCCACTTTTCCTGATAAGGAAATATCTGATAATGATGGCATACAAAAAGCTCAAGAGTGTGTACCTATACAGCTGGTCTCAAACTGTGAAGAGACTTGGGTAAAAATGGAAGAAGGGGAAGAATGCATTCAGAAAAAGGAGGAGTCAAAGAGAGATTCTGTGACTCAGAATATGTCATGTCCTGTGGAGAAAATGGATCTTGCTGCTTTTCCCCAAAACTCTGCTGCATCTCATGTACTCAATTCTGTGTCTATTTTACATACTTGTGAGCAATATGGTAACTTGAAGTTCAGTAGTATGCAAAACAACACAGTCTTAGCTGACAAAACCGTATCAGGTACTGGAGCTGGGAATGACAAAATTGAAAGTCAAGGTGACACATCCTCAAAGGTCGATTTGTACACTAGGGAAGCCACTAACATCAGATCAGCTGGTGATCGAAGCAGTGTGGAGAGAGAGGTAGCAGAGCATCTGGCAAAAGGGTTCTGGAGTGATGTTTACAGCACAGAAGCCTGTCAAATACATTTACCACCTGCAGTTCCCAAAGAGTGCTTGGAGCCAGTATATTCGGGGAAAAAATCGGAATGTCCGTGGCTGGGTATCAGGATCAGTGAAAGCCCTGAACCTTGCTCTCAACGAACTTTTACAACACTGAATTCTGTCAACTGCCCCTTTATAAGCAACCTTAGCACTGAAGGATGTTCCAATAGCTCTGAAATAAGCAGTGGAGATTATGTTCAGGGACAACAACAAGAACAGTGTCCCTATAATTATGTGATAAGTTTGGGAGAGGATTCAGAGACTGATACCGAGGGAGACAGTGAATCCTGTTCAGCAAGAGAACAAGAATGTGAGGTAAGAACATCCTGGTGTGTCCTTTGCTTCCCTGTCTTTTAAGTCCCCCTGTTCAAAAATATTTTGAGTCTTTTGTGGGTTTTGTTGTTGGTTTGTTTTTTTTTTCCTGTGGCTGCTTGTTTTAAAAGTCTGGGAGTTAAAACTTTAACCTTCAAAGGTTTATATGAAAGGTCACTGCTAATTCAGGGAGACTTACCAAGTATTTTTGGTAGGATATTGAAGTGTTAGATGCTTATGTATTAGATCTTTTAAGATACTTTTCTCAAACAGCTGTATCATAAAAGGTTGTGAATCTTAGAAGAAAAAAAACTGAAAAAGAACCTCTGTGCCTTGATTTATCTGCTGCAGTTAGCTTAAGAAAACTAAACTTCTTGGAACCTTTGTCTTATAGAAACTTAACAGTTTTCTTGGTTGTATTTTGAGTTGTAGGGAGAAGGTAGGAGAGAAGTGATACTTCAGATTTACTATGAAATGAAAATTAAGTTTTCAAGCTGGCTTCAATAGCTGTACGTTTAAGATTGTTTAATATCATCCTCTCTGAAACTAAGGTTGTATTTGTTTCTCCAACTGCAGTAATTATTTGGCTCTTCCTTTCTTTGTTATTGCTTTGTTAGTGGTTTAGGCAGATGCCATATAAGTAGTCTAATCCCAAAAGATTTTGCAATATACCTAGAACAATTTCTGTCTCAGTTCTCAGAACTGTAGAATTGCAGTGTAACTCTGTGTACGGCGGATCATTTAATGATATGAAAATTGAGTTGTTCTTAAAGCACTAGTTGTTTTTTCTTCTCGAGATGGAGGGCCTTACTGAGACTGACTGTAAGTGGAAGCTGCCATCAATATAAAAAGCTGGCCTGCCAAACAAAAGGCCAGAATTGATTAAATACATTTCTCAACTTTATTTGACAGAGAAGGAGATGGCATCATTCCTGAAGACAGTGCTATTTTTTTTCTTTTTTTTTTCTTTTTCTCTTTTTTTCTTTTTTTTTCTTTTTTTCTTTTTTCTTTTTTCTTTTTTTTGGTGGTTTGTCACCAGTGGTAGCCAAACAGTTCTCTGCTTTTTAAACTAAATTCAAATCTTTGACCACAGCAAGGTGACACATTCTGCTACTTACTATACTCAAAATTGTAAGGATTAAAATAAATGTCTTTAGTTGGATGCTCATAAAACATGATGATTATTTTGCAAAGGAAAATATGTTTTTCAGTATTAATCAACACTTTCTGATCTCAAATGCTTTTGTAGTTCAGGTATACAACAGTAGCAAGAGCCTGGTTCTCTCTCTTCTCTAGCATTAAGAATTACAAGACAGATATTGTGACTTCTGTATCTTAAGGAAATGCCTGTTTCAGATAAATTTTCCTGCAGGAAAAAAAAAAGTGTAGGTATAAAAATGTATGCAGGATGCAGTCTTAGTAGAAGCTTTGGGGAAACTTTGGACTATATCAGTGAGTCTTGACACCTGTTTTATGCTTGACTTAACCGTCACTTCTCTTCTTAGAGTGTATCACCCAGTTATTTGCTGCACAGAGGAATACATTTCCTCTTGCTCTAAACATGCTTTTGAGGGTCTGGTGTAAATGTGCAAAGTACTCTATTTCAGGTGCACTTGAACTCGTGTAGTTGAAACCCCTGGGGTTTATCTGCATCATCCAATGGCTACATCAGTTTGCTCTTGTCTCTGAGGTGTAGGAAGAAAGATGAGTTTTGTGGTGGAGAATGCTTGAAATGAAAACTTGACTTGGCTTGTTGGTGTTTGTGTATATCGGTTTCACCTTTTGATTTACAACTCTATCTTACATTCTAGGTAAAACTTCCATTTAATGCACAAAGGATTATCTCACTTTCCAGAAATGACTTCCAGTCATTTCTGAAAATGCATAAATTAACTCCTGAACAATTGGACTGTATTCATGATATCCGAAGACGAAGTAAAAATAGAATTGCAGCCCAGCGATGTCGCAAGAGAAAACTTGACTGCATACAAAATCTTGAATCTGAAATTGAAAAACTGGTATGTACAAATATTCATTGCTTTTGTTGTGAGTCTTTCTCAAAACATCTTGACTGGGTATCTGGCAGTAGTTGGAGAGTGAGGTGGCTTATTACTTTTTCCACTCAAGCTTAGAAAACTTTATCAGTCTCAGACAACTTCTTAATAGCAGTTCATTATTTTTCTGTGCTTTCCTCTGAAGGACACACGCCTTTCCTTCTGTGGACTTGTTTCCATTCAGATAAAAGTGCATCACAGCATAATATTTGGTGAATGATGTTTCCAAAGCCGTTGAGTTTAATTGTACAGAATGATTCCCAAACCATTATCCCAGGCTGTTTTCTGCCTCCTCCCCTTTCTTGCTTTGCAATTTTTGTTCTTCAGCTCATGGTGTTGCTCATGATCAAGTTTAGTTACGCAATTGTTAGTTGTGTAAGTACAGTTCTTGGAACATATTAACATGGGCTGGTGAACTGTTTCCTGAGCCTTGAATCTTAAAAATGAGACGCTTGCAGAAAGGCGGAAGATACAAAAGGACTTGGGAAGTTGCTTGCCTTTTTAGCAGTTGCATCAAAATTGTAGCTGAGGAATTAATGCATCCAGATTTCTCTGCTGCCATCTGTTAATACAATTTCTCCTTCTTAAGAAGGCAATAAAAAGATAAATACGTCATTTAAGAGAAATATAGATAATCTGAGGTTAGGATTATTCACAAAATAGCAATGGCAAGAAAACAGAGTGGCTTTTCAGAAAAAAGTCTTCGTTTCTGACCCTCTCATTTCAGTTTCATGGTTGATCATACCATGTGCACTAAACAGTTCAGTTGTTTAGGATTACTGTATTCTTAATTCTTGTCCTTGGAGCATTTGAGATTTAGTGTATGTGAATTTGATATTTACATCAGCTAAGACACAGTCGTGTTGCACCTTTCTTGACTTCAGAGTGAAAAGGAAAATCAAATTAGAGCCAAGTGCCATGGGATGGAAAGTATTTTCCTGATGTAATCCATCATCTTTCACTACATATATTGCTATTTCTGCAGTGAAGGAGATAGATTTTTGAAGGAAGGCCTGCAGTGCCTCAAATTTAGCCCTGATGAGTTGACAGAGCAGGTCATTTGTTGTGCTGAATGGAGATGATGCTCTGAGAGAGGGAAGGAAATCAGGTGATTGTGTTAATAACATTTGTCTGACTGGAGAGAAGTTGTATTTCTGACATTTCAAAACTTTCTGCCTGGCTTTGTCATCATATTGTTTTTTCTGTTATGTAACTCTGTCAATATTTTGTAACACTTGAGCAGGGCATTAAAGGTTGATCTGCAAGATTAGACATATAGTTGTTTAAGTGGCTAATAATTATAGGTAATATTCTTTGTTCTGGATCTGGGCTGGAACAGACTGAATGTCAGCTGTTTGATGGATAACACTGTGCAAGGTCTAGATAATGAATGTTGAGTCTTGAGAATTGTGAGGTGAGGTCTGAGTTAGAGGAATCACATGCTAAGCACAAATGTGTTCCAGTGGCATATTTTTTTCCAACTGTGCAGATAAGTTTCTTCAGAAATTCCTGAGAAGATCTTTTTTGGAGCTGTTGAGCATGTCTGATGGCAACAGGTGTTGCACCATCAAACTTATGTAAGGTTTACACGAATACAGAAACATTAAGGTCTGTCTAGGCATAATTTCCAGGTGGAGGGAAGTAGAGAGACATCTGTGAAGAGCAATGTGTGGTACATACAGGTTGCTTCATGCTTGATGGCTCCTGCTTTGTTCCTGTTTCTCTGGGTCAGTCAAATCTCTCAAACTTTTTAGTCTTTAATCTCATGGTATCTTCTGTAATGTGGCTTTGAGAGGGGAGAGTATGGTGTATTATTGTTTTCCTATACTGGGTAAGACTGAGTCTTTTGCTGAGTTTTGAATTTGCCCAGTGGCAGGAGTGCATTGAAAAACAGGAGCAAGGCCACTGAGATGGAGAAGAGGTGGGTGTGGGAGGACCTAATACCCAGCTGCCCATATCTGTGGGGAAGTTCTTGAGGTTATTGTAGCTATCACGAATGAAAGACCTTCAGCTTTCAGGGGGTAGTACTCGACAGCAAGAGAACAAGGGGGGGATTTCAACTGGATATAGGGAAACACTTCTTTTCTACTGGGGAGAGGCAGGCAGTGGAGCAGTTTAGAGAGAGATGTTGTGCATGCCCAGTCCTCAAGGTTTTTGTGACATGACTAAGCAAAGCCCTGAGCAGCCTGATCTTAACCAGAGCTGACTGTTTTGAGGAGGATGTGAGACTACAGACCTGCTGAGGTACCTCCCCACCTGAGTGATTCTGTAAAATTGGAAGTCTTACATTAAGCTCTACTTATATTGAAGAAAAATACTGTCCAGTACTGAATCTGTTATCTGGGAGAATTATCTTTTATCATTTGTCTTGATCTTCTGTACTGACAGTGTAATTTTTGACCCCCCCATATAGTCTTTGCTTATTGACCTTTCAGGTGAATCCCTGTGTGTTTGTTGTTCACTAGTGTTCCGTATTTGGGAACACAAATGGGCCACTTCAGATGTTGGCTTGTTAGAAGCAACTCTTTCAGAGCACCTGTGTACATTCAGATTCCTTGTACTTTACCCTGTGCAATGTGCTCTAGGATGACCCTGCTTCAGCAGGGAGGTTGGACCAGATGACCCACTGTGGTCCCTTCCAGTGTTACCCACTCTGCAATTCTCACTTCAAAACTTTAAAATTAGGATACCTGTGAGGAGTAACAGAGTAGAGGATAACTGGGCTCAAGAAGCACTACTTGGATGAAGATTCTGTAGATGAGAAGGACATGTCAGTTAGTGATCCAAGAAATTAATTGAGATCTTATTATTTGTATTAGAACAGGGTGAAGTGTGTGAACTAAAAGTGTTCTTCACCAGAAGAATTAAAAGAGCTCTCAGTTTACTATGACCTCAAAACTTACTGACATTACTTTGCAGTATTAGTATAATGCTGCTAAAATAAAACAGTATTTAAATTTATTGATCTGTCAACAACTTCACATAGGGGTGGGGAACCTACACCGGAATAACTATTTCTGAATGTTGATGTTTGTTTTAAACAGCAGTCCAGATAATTTCATCAGTCCATAATACACAGCTGAGTGCCTCTACATACCCAAAAGGTACATAAAGTGATTTTTAGATAGGAGATTTGGCAACAGAATGGAAGAGATTATTCTCAAAAGTATTGAAAAACAGCTGGAGGGCAGTGCAGTCGTCAGTCACAGCCAGCACACACTTCAGGAGGGGAAAGTCCTGCTTGTCGAACCTGATTTCCTTCTACAACAGGGTAGCCCACCTGGTTGATCTAGGTAAGCCGGTAGACATAATGGTTTTGGATTTCAGCAAAGCTTTTGATGCTGTCTCTCAGTGTCCTTTTGGACAAAGTGCCCAGCATACATCTGAATAACTGTGTTACGTGACGGGTGAGCAGCTGACTCACAGGTTGGGCACAAAGAGTTCTAGTGAATGGGGTAACATCAGACTGGTGTCTGGTCACTTAGTGAGGTTCCACAGGGCTCCATCCTTGGCCCAGTTCTCTTCAGCATCTTCATCAACAACTTGGACACTGGACTGAAAGGAATACTAAGTTAGCCAATGAAACTAAATCAGGAGGAGCTGTTGACTCCCTTGAGGGCACAGAGGCCCTGCAGAGAGGCCTCAAAAAATGGAGAGATGGACAATCACCAACTGTATGAAGTTTAACAAGGGCAAGTGCTGGATTCTGCACCTGTGATGGAGCAATCCTGGTTGCATGTATAGACTGGGGAATGAGAGACTGAGGATGGTGAAGCATCTGGAGGGGGGAGGCCTTATGAGGAGCAGCTGAGGTCACTTGGCTTGTTCAGCCTGGAGGAGACTGAGGGGGAGACTTCACTGTGGTCTTCAGAATTCTTACAAATGGAAGCAATAGGGCAAGTATCAATCTCTTCACTCCTGTGACCAGTGACAGGACTCAAGAAAACAGCCTGGAGGAGACTGAGGGGAGGCTTCACTGTGGTCTTCAGAATTCTTACAAATGGAAGCAGTGGGGCAAATATCAATCTCTTCACTCCTGTGACCAGTGACAGGACTCAAGAAAACAGCATGAAGCTGAGTCAGGGGAGGTTTAGGTTGGATATTAGGAAAGTTTTCCACTCTGAGGGTGGTTGGGCACTGGAACAGGCTCCTCAGGGAAGTGGTCACAGCACCAAGCCTGACAGAGCTCAAGGAGTGTTTGGCCAGCACTCTCGTGCATGTGGTGTGATTCTTGCTTGGGGTGTCCTGCGCAGGTCCAGGAGGTGGACTCAATGATCCCGATGGGTCCCTTCCAACTCACCATATTCTATGATTAACAGCTGCTCCCAGTATGCTGACAAGTAGAAATTTATTAGAAAAGCTCTCTTGAATAATTTTAGGCAAAAAGGACTGGTAACAACTGCTCCTCTTGCCAAATGCTGCTGAAAGTTAACCAGTTCTTAAAAAAAAAAAAGGTAGAGGTTGCAGTATGAGTTTCTCCTGCAAAAGGGGATGATAGAAGGAGTGAAAATAATTAAACTTTCCAGGAGTGCATTGACATAGCAATAGCTGTAACACACAGTCCCTATGATTAACATTTACTACATAAAAACTATTTAAAGCTTTGTATATCTTCAAAACTGTCTCTTAATTAAATAGAGAATTTAAAATTAATGTGTTGTGACATGTTTGGTTTTGGGTTCTTTGTCCTCTTCTTTCAACTGCTTCATTATGGCCTTGCTTGTTTCCTGTCCTTTGCCATTTCCTCATAGAAGTTAGGATTGACCTTTTGACACATATTTGATTGTATTGCTGTTTACCTTAATGCCAAATTACTTCTGTTTCAGCAGACCAGATTATTTACATTCTTGTTTTAGCTTTGGTAGGAACATAAACCATAGTTTTGGTGTTAAAATGTAGACTAAAGGGCTGTTTTTCTTTTTGCAGCAAAACGAGAAGGAGAACTTGCTGAAGGAAAGAAACCACATTTTGTCAACTCTGGGTGAGACAAAGCAGAATCTGACTGGACTTTGCCAGCAGGTGTGTAAGGAAGCAGCCTTGAGTCACGAGCAAATACAAATACTTGCAAAATATTCTTCCTCAGATTGTCCACTCTTACTTTTGTTCCCGAAGAGAGAACAAACAGCTCCGTCTGATAGTGAGCCTGCAGTACCAGTGTCTGTAGAATCAGCAGATGGTCTTTCAGGTGTGACTTCTACAAATGAGCAGAGTTCTTGTTATCAGTGTGTCAAAAGTGTGTGTGATGCAACATATGATCAAGTACAAGAACTGCATCCAGTTTCTGTAAGAACATTGGAGGAAACGTTACTTGCGGAACAGTGTGGACACAGCAGTGGTATCACAGACTTCTGTCAGCAGATGACAGACAAATGCACTACAGATGAGTGAATCTCTTGTTCCTATTGCCAGCCTCTCAACATTGCAACTAAAAGCGAGATTGAGCATTGTTGGAAAGTAGCTTACTAAGTGATAAAAAGATGAAACTTTATCTTCTGAAACTACATTGACAGATAAGTGGTCACTATATTACTTGGCAAGCTTTGGGTTTGCTCTGTGTAATTCTAGAGCATAATTTATATGTGTCAGCCTTGAAGCTTTTTTTTGTGTGGTGATGCCAAGGAAGGTTCAGGAAAGTTGTTGGAATGTATAAACTCCATGTGCAGGTGTTTATTTTTGAGAAAGCTTTCATTCACATATAGGACAGCCTTTGCTCTGACTTATGCCACAGTAACTAATGCCACTCTGCATCTCAGTGAAAGCCTCCTAACAGGTGTTCATGCACAATGACTTCTATACCTAGAATTCTTCTTCTAAGATTTCTTTTTGCCTGGTAGACAAACCTCAAGAAGCACATACAGCTTGTAAATGCTTATTTTGTAGATGAGTTAGGATAACACGACAGTATGAGGAGATTCTGGCAAGTGCACTCTGGAACAGCTCTTTGCTTCTTGCTGTTCCCATCCCTGTCCCAGAGTAGACTTTTACTGAATAAAAATAGTAGGCTAGTAGTAGTGGTAAATTTGAATAGTAGTAGGCTTTTATTGAATATATGCCTTTGTCTTAGCTCTCCAGTGTAGAGTTAAGAGAACTGGAACGGCAGAGGTGCTGCCGCATACTGCTCTCTTCTCTAAATTTAGTGGGAGGAATAACAACATACTGTGAAAGGCAGATGTTTGAAACTGATGCAGTTCTTGGATGAGTGTGCATTGGATCCTCTGGCATCTGAATCCCATAGGCTTGTTAAAATTCACTGCTGTATTGTGACTTACTGTCCTAGCACCTTCAAGCTTTCTGCTTGTTTGTGGTAATTTGGAATCAAAGTATTATGGAAGTCTAAGGACAGATTTTTATTTTTTTTAAGGTATTCAGGCACTACAATTTTTTTACTTAAGTGCCTAACTGCATAAAGTTACAAATATATTTGTTCTCTGATCACTGGGACCAGTAAATTTCTATTTCAGAATCTTAGTCTTTGGCGTACTTTATGGCTAAACCTGTAGTACGTTTTCAATGGCTTGTGCTATTAGTGTAGATATATAAAAAGTTTATTAAGGAAATGAGCTGGAGATATTTCCTTTATTTACTTTGTGAAGGCGAAATTCAGCTACTGAAAGCAATCCCCGTTTTTTAGATTTTTACATAGCAGTGGATGCATATTGTATACCAATGACGCTTTGTTATTTAGATGTTATTCTAACAACAGAACTAAGTATTGAACCTCACCACAGAAAACTTTGGTTTTGCTGGTTTACAAAACATGAAGAATCTTGAACAAGCCAGTGGAATTCTTCATTTCCTACCTCAGTATGTATATTAGCTCTTTGTGTCTTTGTGTGCATGTACAGTAGGCAGCAAAGGACCCTGTAAATACTGCTTTTCAGTTTTATCTTGCAGTGAGACAAAACTTGTTCTTGGCAAGACTTTTTTTTTTTCCCCCTCTCTCCCCATAGGTAACATAGCATTAATAAATACATTAAGCCGCTTATTTAAAACAAAAATTTAAAATTTGACAGATTTAAACAGGACTTCTCATAACCAGCACAAAATGCAAATGACTACACTACCTCACCTATGGGATTGAAAGTTGATTCGAAATCTCTAGTGATATCCTTGGATTTTCATCATATATCATTACTTTTAAGGGAAAAATTATGTTAATGGAGCATAGCTTGTATAAAACACAGTGCTTGCAGTAATCGAAATTCAGAAATAAGTACTATATGGGAGACGTCATGAGAGTTCTACTGATATGCTTTTCGATAATTGAATTGAAATTCTCTTAAATTACTATCATTGATTATATGTTGATCATGTATATGTATTACTTACAAAGCTCTGTGGGCTTTTTTTCCAGTGTCTGTAAATTCCTGGTTAATTTAATCTTGCCTCCCTTGCATGCTGCCATCCTGGGTAGCGTTTCGCTCTCAAGTCTCCATTTTATTTAAAAAGCAAACCAAAAAGAAACAATAAAAAACAAAATGGAAAGCCCCAAACCCCTCTACTGTTCATAACTACTGTCACTGTTAAAGCTGGTGATACTCTGAAATGACATGGACAATGGCACTGTCCTCATAGTACACATACTTCAAAATGGAACTCCGTGGGCTAAACGCTTGTTCTAAACGGGTGGAGCGTATATGTAGGCAGTGGCTGGCTGGGAGCTTATCCAGTGGCCCAAACCCCTGACACACTTGGCTGTAGATGCTGGAAAACAAGGTCAGCGATTACCAAGTTAAAGGCTGGAATATCCACTAGAGGCTTGTGCTCCACTGCTGCGCTCTGGTGATCAGCCACAGTTTGAATTCCACATAGCTGATGGTGGAGGGATTCCAGTGCAGAAATCATGACTGTCGTTGACCTGTGATAAAATTAACATCATGTTTTTAAACCTGTAATGAACTTGATTGTGAGGGTAGGGTTTTGCCTGACCAGCTGCATCTAAATAATTTTTAAAATATTTATTTAATACTGTAGACCTACAAGTTGCATGTTGACTTCTATAGCCTATGTCATCAACTTGCAAAAGTTAAGAATGAATGACAATTTTATGATACAGAATTCTCAGGAAAATGTTTTTGGAGTTTGGTTTTATTTTTTTCTTCCAGTAAAGAAATATTTGATTTTGAAATTGTAAAATACTTTGCTAAAGCATGTTTTAAAATACTTTGAACAGACTATCTTGAAACCATAAAGGTATGATGGCATACAGATTGTAAAAT